>NW_027062618.1:78861-378861 GCF_032884065.1 Artemia franciscana
AATAATGGTATGTAGAATATAATAATGGAAAAATGAATGCTTTGAATCCATCTCATAAAATACTTCCTTATGTTTTCTCTTGACATGTCACTTATTCCATTTTGGGATCATATACGAGTTTTAACCTGGTTTCAGCTACAACTGCATCAACCATTTCATCATTTGTCGCAGGTGCTTTATTTTTCATCAACTTATCTTTGTACCCCGTTGTTACATTGTCTACCAATGCCCTTTTTATTTTACTTTCTATTCCTACATTATTTTTACATTGCTAGCAGTATCAAACAGTTCGTGGTAACGAACTGTAGTATGGAGCGACCCGGCCCTAAAAGTCATGCAATCTTAACGAAAATCACACCATCAGATTCAGCGTATTAGAGAACCTTATTATAGAAGTTTCAAGCTCCTATCTACAAAAATGTGGAATTTCGCATTTTTTGCCAGAAGACAGATCACGGATGCGTGTTTATTTGTTGTTTTTTTTCCAAGGGGTGATCGTATCGACTGAGTGGTCCTAAAATGTCGCGAGAGGGCTCATTCTAACGGAAATTAGAAGTTCTAGTGCCCATTTTAAGTAATCAAGAAAATCGGAGGGCACCTAGGCCCCCTCCCACGCTCATTTCCCCCAAAAATCACCGGATTCCTAATCACTAACGAAAATCCCCAAAAATTCTGGGATTAAAATTCTGAGATGGCCATTTTATTCACTATAGTCAAAAAACTTAATAACTATGTCGTTAGGGACGACTTACTCCCTGCAGTCCCCGTGGGAGGGGCTGCAAGTCACAAACTTTGACCTGTGTTTACATATAGTAACGGTTAGTGGGAAGTGTACAGACGTTGTCAGGGGGATTTTTTTTGGTTTAGGGGGGAGAGTTGAGGGGGAGGGTACGTGGGAGGATATGTCCATGGAGAAACTACTCATGGGGGAGGATAATTTCAATGAAGGGGGCGCAGGATTTTCCAATATTATTTGAAAAAGCGGACTATTTACATTTCAAGATTAACTAGGCTCTTGTCTCAATTTAAAAGACAGCATGAGCCATCGTTTCCCTCTATAGCCTGAAGTGTCTATAGCTACAGTATAGTTCTATAAATGTGCACAAAGCTCATACGAACAAAAGTTGCAAATATTTCGCAACTATACATTTTCCCTGTAATCGTTGTTAGCATCCAAATTAAACTTTAAAGTCCAAAAATGGAGAGTATAATATTCATCTCAAAAAAGGTGTGACAGAAATTGGCACGATCTTTACAATGTTTTTAATCTTGCAATTTTTTTGGCTCTGAGACAGATATAATTTATTAGGTTTGAAATTATAACTTAATGTTTCCAGGTGCCAACTGGTAACCGCGTTGCCGGGTAGCAGGTTTGCTTTCTTAGTTCTGCTTCACGTGATTGGCAGGGTTTAGCTTTAAAACGGAGATACAAAGTCAAAAGTATTTTCTGTTTACAGGGTCCGTAAAACAGAAAAGAAAAGCTTCATGATGTGTGGATAACTATTCAGACAAGTTTTTTCTAGTCTACCAAATAGTATGACAGAAAATATAAAACCATTCTAGCTCTAAAAGTAGCTTAGTAATCATTGGAATCACATCTTCAAAGATTCTAGATTGACATTAGAATCTTTACATTTTCAGGAAATAAGTCCAGAAAATTCAGTCTTGAAACAGTGAGTGGCACATTCTTTTACTTTTCTATTTTTACATTGATCAACGTTTCTGAAATTTAATAGTAGAGTGCAGCTGCAATCTGAACCATTTATGGGAGGAGAGGAGGCGTCAGGTAAGGTTGTGGAGTCTTGTTGATGGCATATCTACTAAAGAAGTTGTCAAAGCCTAACAATACTTGATGGAAAGTAAACACCAACTAGCTATTTGAAAGGACTTAGTCCAGGATTGTTGCTCGTTTGGGTTTATTTTTTTTCTGGGGTGGGAGGGTTTAGAAAAAGAAATCTTTACAGATCGAAAAACAAACTGTTTATATATATTTTCGCTATTATTTTACGAGTCCGGCAAAATTTTAAGGGCGATGAAAACCAATCTATCCGTATCTTTTTGAGCAGGGAAGAGGGAAGTTTAATACTCGATCTTATTCCTACCAGGAATAAGAGAAGGACGCTAACTTACTATGAACAAAATATCTGCCATATTGATACATCGGGTCTAAACAGCACTTTGCGGAAATTGAGAGGTATTTTAAACCTTATTTTGGATTTGGAACCAATTCGAACTTTTAAGGGGAGAGGTTCCGTAGATTTGTGAAGATAGAGAGACTCCTAAATTCTTGTCATTAGAAGTTCTACCAAAATCGGTTGTCTTATATCAACTAAACTTAGTCAGAAGCAACAATTACTGTGGAGATTATCCCTTTTCGGATTCATTTCAACCTCAAAGGAAAAAGGAACTAAGGCGGGAGGGTCATAAATTCACTTCATTAATACAAATGCCAGAAGGGGGGGGGCGTGTCACATTAAACTTGGTGAAAAGTAAAGGCTCGAAGTTGCACATTTGTAGGTTCTGTACCTGAGCCAAAATTTGCCTGAGGTTTCGGAATTCAAAGAGATTTCGGAATCAGAGGTTTCAGAGGTTCTAAGAAAAGAGACGGAATTCAATCGAACCAGGTCAACAGATAAAGTTGTTTGTACTTCGTACTCCAGGTGTCTGTACTCAGTCCGATCAGTGAGAGAAGGACTCCTTTTCTTGTCATCGACATCCAACAGAAGGGCGTATTGGATCTCAGTTAAATTTGGCAGCGATAAGGAATCAGGTTTTTAGTTACGCCTTTAAGAGGTTTGATGGCTTATGGAGCATTTGGTAATAAAATCAAGTGTCATAAAAGCGTTTAGTATTTTTTTATCATTTTAGTCACTGTGTATCTTCACAACCGCAATCCGACCGCCTATGGATGCTCCATAACCGCTAAAAATCGTCCGAGGTCATTTGAAAGGTAATTACAACAGACACGTTGCATAGAGACTAGTGAAAAGTATTTTTAGTGCACATATTTTATCTTTGTTTCCTGAAAACTTATTCCCGTAATAGCTAGGACCAATGTCCTGTTATATTGTTTTGACCCATGAATAAAAACTGCTGCAGTATTCGTTGGGGCATTGACATCAAAGGTATAGTTCATAATGCACATGGAACATAAAACTCTTCAGGCTTTGTTTGGACGAACTAACCCACTCGACTGTTTTGCTTACGAGAAGGGGTTAGAAGTTTTATGAAAAGTTTCAAGACTTGAAATGTCTCTTGTGTATTGCTACAATTTAAACTTGGAAAAAAATTGATAATTCTATTTAGAAGCAAACAAGATGAAATTCGAGATTTTACATCTGCTTTTCCGGATTTTTTTGGGGGGGAAATTTAGATGATATCGGAATTTCAATCTTAGGTCTACGAAGAGATAATCCTGGTAAAACATACCGTAGCATGAGTTCCAGAATTCAATTTGTAAGTCGATAACTTTGAAGACCACACTGCCTTTCCATGACGAAAGTAAAACAGTTCAAAATAGGGATGATACCTTTTTATTGACAGTGAAATATAAAATTATTTAACTGGATATTTCGAACACATATACAGTGTTCATCATCAGCAGTAAAACTCAGAGTTTTACTGCTGATGATGAACACTGTATATGTGTTCGAAATATCCAGTTAAATAATTTTATATTTCACAGTCAATAAAAAGGTATCATTCCTATTTTGAACTGTTTTACTTTCTTAATTTGTAAGTCAATCTGAAAATGCTGTATAGCTATAGTTATCTGTAGGTATTTACGCTGGAATTCATTGAAAGGGCAAGGAGGAATTAAAAAATTAATAAAAGCTAAATTAAATGATTATTTTAAATTTTTCAGAAAATATTCAAACTCTATAGATTCCAGAGAGAAGACACATAGAGCTCCGCCCAGAATCCCCGACTGTCAATACTAAATAAACAAGTTCCTTAGTATTTTTTTTCTTGAGGAAGGGGTAGACATGGCGGGAAAAGAGCCTGCTGTAAGAGAACCCTGAAATCATCACTAGACAAATATGAAGGGGTAATATTCTGAAAGGGTAGGGGATTGAACAATGCTATACAGTAGTGATTCAGACAAAATGAAAGGAAGTAACAAGTTTAATGTCAACAATTCATTCATTTTCACACCATTACCAACTGTTCAGTATTGTATCTGAAGTATCAAACTGTTTCATAAAAAGGGTTTTTCTGACTCCCGGTTTCCTAATAAAGAATAAAATATTCTCATAATAAGATAATGAATTGCAGGTGACTGTACCGGTTTTTTCCCTTTCGTAATGGTGTCGTAGATGCATGTTTTTCATTAATTCACAAAACTTAACGTTAAATCGAAACGTCGTGTGGTTTATAATGGAGTTATGGCAACAATATTTATTTTTGAAGTATGAGGTCTGACAAAGAGTAGCTTGCCCTCCCTGCGGAGACTAGAATATATGCGAATGAATTTTTTTAGTATTCTAAATAAATGGCTCTGTCTAAAAATAAGCATAACTGTACGCTTAAACTTCCGCCACTTACGATAACTCTTCAAGACCTCTTTCTTTGAGCTCAAATATGATTAAAGGGTTAAAAGAGGAGAAAGAAACCTTCTTAAATTTTCCTTAGTATTCTTTTTTTATGAAAGGAAACCAGACTGGGTTTTATTTATTTTGTAAAGATACTGGTTTCTTTACGTTCTGTTTTAGCCTATGTTGCAAAACTTTCTCAAAGACATGTTTTCACTAATTTCTGGTTTCCATGGCTGAAACTAAAATCATAGCGCCCAGATAGCAAATAGCTGATCCTCGGGCACGAACGCAAAAGAAGGGGGTATTTATACACCAATCTTAGTATTTATAAAATTTTCCAAAGTTACTCGTTTTATAATTGCTGTTTAATTCACCTGTTTTTCGCTGCATTGACGAGTTTGACTGCCCGAAATAAATTCCTGTGTTTGTGTCTGCTGGCAACCCCACCAGCTCTATCTTCTTTTACGTCATTTTAGTGTTCATGGTGCTCAAAGCAGGGCCAGCAGTAAGAATCTAACAATATTAGAAGATTGTCTTTTGAAAAACGCCCGAAGATACCAAACAATAATAATGTTCATATTAATAGCAATACTATTAGCAAATAATATCATATATAAATTTTAATCATTATTCAAAATTTAACAATGATCATTATTCAAAATTTGCCAATAATAACAATATTATAAAGCTAACAATAAATAAATAATAAAAACAGTACCCAATATTCGACGCTCAGGATTGGCATCCAAAGATCCCGAATCTGAGGGAGTTTGAGTATATATTTCCAAATTTAATTGGGACGGGGTCCGATGCTTGGAGGAAAATATTTTCCAGAACCAAATATTTTTTTGCACATCATATCACTAAAAGACAAAAAAAACACCTCCCCCTATCCCGTATACACGCAGGATTGTCTGTAATCAAAGGGCTGAAAGGAGAATCTGAAGATCCATCCAGACAGAGACTGATTCATATCAAATAGCACTGGTTCAAAACTATTATATGACGTTAAGTCTTACCTATAGCACTAGATCACTAGCTACTATGATTCCTTCTACTTTTCTTTTGTGTCCCTTTTTCTTTTTCTCCTTCTTGTATCCGTAATTTCTGCAATCACAACTTTTTTTTTTTGACTTTTATACAAATTTGTGACAGACTCAAAAATATTGCTTTATCCCAATTTAACCACTGAAAGAACAAACGATAATGCGAAACATCTTAAACCTTACGGAAGAATGACTCAGGTATAAAAAAAAATAGTGACTTGTTTTGAGATTATATTAACACGTTAAAACACACGTTAAGAAAGGATTATATAACTCCGCAAGACAACCCGTTTGTTAGGCAACTCGTGTATAAATGTACCAATAATAGAAAATAATCACCTATGTTGACGTGCAACGTCATGACTTGTCAATTTTCTATGGTAAATCATTCCTGTGATTTAAGGCGTGTTGTCATTTAAAAGTTTATTAAACCATAATTGCTGTGATCCGTTTTATAATTCTGGCAAACCCTTACATGAGTATTGTGTTGTACAAAGCAAGGCCCGCAAAAGCTTCAAACAGAATAAGAGTTGTTTTTTTACAGCGAAATTTATAATGACAATACCAGAACGATAGGGAGGGACACAGCACTTGAAAAAATTACCCATCTAGGATCTAGTCTATTATAAACTTTTTTACTTTGTGTGACCAAGCTACTTCGAATTGATTGGGCAGTCTTTTCATAATTTTCAAAGAAGAATAAACGACAGAAAACTAAAAGCCAACACACAGCTTCCAAGAAATGTTAGAAAAAGCATTTAACTTAACCGTTTTGTCCCGTAGATAAAGATGTTCAGTTTAATAAAACTTTCATTCATCAGAAAGCATAATTTATGTTATTAAGATTAAACGTAGGACATTTTCCCTTTAAAGTTCAGGAAAAAGCGGTTCTTAAAAATGTTGCTGCATACCTTAAGAAAACTCTAAAAATTAGCTCGAAGGAATTCTCGTTTGAGCAGCTTCGCCGCTAAGGGAGTCCCATATGTTGCCACTCGCTTTTATTAACAAACTCACCGGCAAAAGGAAACTAAATTGGTCTGCCTTGTTAGTTAAATTTCACAGCTAGATCACAAGTTCTTGAATAATTTCAATGATAGCTAGTCCCCTCGAAGAATTCGTTAATGGATCCTTTGTCTTTGGGATAGTCAGCCGATGCTGGGTCTCTCTAAATGATATTTAAGGTATCGCATTCTTTTAAAGGTAAGTCAAGGCTCTAAGACCATGTTCAAAATATACTTTTTAATCATCCATCGTTAAATACTCCCAAAATCAATACTGAATGCTTCTTTTTACATCTGCTACCTCAATGAAAATCTGGTTCTTTAAGAATATAGTAGAGGAAATTCCAAGACCCGAACCTGGCTTCTAAGAGTGGACGCAAATTATGGGGATGGAAAAGTGGAAGGTAATCACCCTTCAGGCTTAGGATTCATGTTCGGGGGTATTTTTATGGCACTTGGTATTTACCAAGCACCATATAACGATCGCAATTTCTGTCTGTCGGTTAGTCAGTCTGTCCGTCTGTCTGTTTGTCGGTCCCGGTCTTGCAGGCTCGGGCACTTCCAGATAAGCTAGGGCAATTAAAATTGGAAACCGTATCAGGGACCAGACCAGATTAAATTAGAAATAGTCTCTTCCCCGATTCGGCCATCTGGGGGGGGGGGCGAGGGAACAAGATAATTGAGACAAACATTTTTGCCGACAAAACAAATGATTGTTCTTCTTAAGTACGGCTTGCTGGTCTAGGGCTATTATTCTTGCTTAAGGTGAGGAAGGTCTCAGATTCTAACGCCGGACAACCCCAATTTTTACATACAGAAGATCCGAAACTAGATACTTGATCAATATAGCGCTCGATGAAAGATGGTAGGCGTATCAGGAGCCGGACCAGATCAAATTAGAAATAGTTGCTTCCTCCATTTGACCATCTGGGGGGGGGGGGGGGAGTGGAAGGACGGTTAATTCGGAAAAATTTGAAAACTGAGGTGTTTTTAACTTACGAACGGGTTATCGGACCTTAGTAAAATCTGATACATAGAAGGGGCTCTTGTCTCAGAACTATTATTTTATATCCCGACCAGTCCGTTGACATTTGAGAGAGTTGGAGGGGAAAACCAGATATCTTGTAAAACGCTTAGAATGGAGAGATCGGGATGAAACTTGGTGGGACAAGCGTTACAATACCGAACAAGAAGGAACTACAGGAACACTGTATTTGCAAGTTTATCTTTGTAATAATTGCCAATAAACAAAGAACAGCAAAATCGATAAGTCTAATTTTAAGTTCCGACCTCTTCACAAGTGCAATACGAGCTCTTGGCTCTTCCGACCTCGTCACAAGTGCCGTATGAACTATTGGCTCTTGTTCTTAGGGGAGGGGGGGCAAGAAACTTATCAATTCGAACAATACTAGAGCGTGTGTGTGTTTGTGGGGAGAAGGAAATCAAGCCAGAAGAAAAAAAAATGAGTAAAGTAAAAATGAAATTAAATAACCAAAAGGTAATTTTAAAATCTAAAACCGTATTCAAAATACAACTTAAGAAGTCCATTGATGTTTATTCTGAAGTCAATATTGAACAGAAGATGTAATTGAATTCACATATTTAATGGATTGATGCCTTTTTTATGCATTAAAAGTGAATTTTCTCCTCTTTTTGCAGAGTCCTGACGAATCGATAGTCTTTTGTTCTGTTTTGTCCATCAAGTTCGAATTTTCACAGCTTTTTTTTAGTCAAACTTAGCTTTTTGAGTCTAAAATTATTCGCCACAAAGTATAATTTTTTTTAAGAATGCGTAATGAGCTAAGAGACGTCGACATTCCAAATGTCGATATCTGTGCAAACTATTGAATTCGATAGCCGAAGAAACCGTATACAGTTTCGAAAGCTTGCACAATGAGTGCAAAAAAAAATATTGTGACTAAAAGAATAAGTGCGAGTAAAATTAGATCCTCCTTCCAAGAAGAATTATTACCTCGAGATTTTCGTATCTCCTTTTGTTAAGGTATTTTTGGCCGTGCTGTTTCTTGTATGTTTCTTGGGATGTTGTTTTTTGAGTGTCATCGACTATTTTCGACACCATGATATTCACAATTGTCTCTTGCGACATTAAAACTTAAAAGGAACAGAAATTATTACATATAGATAGATAGGTGTATTTCAAAAACCCGTGGGCCATATACACATAAAAATATAAATAAACTAGCTGTTGGGGTGGCCACCCCAATACCTAGCGCCACCCCAATACCTAGTTGGAGGGGCGCTTCACGCCCCCCAAGCCCCCCCGCGCGCGTAAGTCGTTACGCGCCATATTAGTTACGAGCCATTGTAGTTGTGTCCCTGTGTCCCACCTGTGAATATAGATAGATTTATATATGTGTTTCAAACTACGTAAAAATTGCGAATATACAACATTTTTGGCTTTCCCATTGTCTGTGCATATACAAAGCCGTATGTACTAATAATGACGTCATATGCAAACGCTCTTTTTACAAACAAACAAACATGCATACACACAACTCGTTTTTATATAGATAGATAGATACAATAATAGATACAAATAGATAAATTGAAAAGGCAGATCCGTTGGAATCATGGGAATGCGAGGAATAAGAACAGCCTCACCCTCAAAAAACCCTGTCAAGATTGTGGCCTCTATTAGGTTTTCCATTGTTTTTTTTACGGCAAGTCGCGTGCCATTGCAAAGCTTTGGTGGGTTGATATTTCTTAAAAGTATTATTGGTACGCCTATTTTTAGTTGTAGGACGTGTGGTGGAAACCCTGAAAGATCTATGGAATTTAAAAATTCGGATGGATAATTAACTGCTTCATTTGGTTCCAAAACTGTGTCAACTGGCTTGCAAAGGACTGCCTGGTCTCGAATCTTGGTCAAAACAATATTGTTGATTTCGTGGACGTCTATATTTTTGGGTGCGAGAATCGCTCTTTCACTTAGCCATTTATTATTTTTATAATTTTTTAGAATATTCGGAAATACTTTTTCAATCAATTCATTTTTGGACGTCACTAAATTACAGAAATCAGCAGGTAGTTGTATACGTCCTGAAATTGAGTCTACTGGGAGCTTTCCATTTCCAATTGCCATCAATTGATCTGAAAATGTTTGACCAGAGTCATCGTTTTGCAATCGGACACGCATATTTTTAGTTAATTCTAATGTTTTTACGTGTGCCCATAAATTAGAATTTTTCAGGAAAGCATTCATTTCGTCTGCAGGAGTTGATCTAGGTATTATAGGTAATGTTTGCCTGAAATCTCCCGCAAGCACCATTAATGTGCTGCCAAAGGGTTTCGACTTCCCTCGCAAATCTTTCAAGCATTGATCCAGAGCCTCGAGCGATTTTTTGTGTGCCATTGTGCACTCATCCCAAATAATAAGTTTGCATTGCTGCAATACTTTACCCATCCCAGATGATTTGGAAATATTGCACATGGGAGTTTCTGTAGAATGCAAATTCAGAGGCAATTTCAAAGCGGAATGAGCAGTTCTTCCACCAGGCAGCAATATTGCGGCTATTCCGGACGAGACGCAATTGCCAACGCTATATCATTTTTTGATCGAATTGATGCCAGAATCAGTTTTATCACAAACGTTTTACCAGTACCTCCTGGCGCATCCAAAAAGAAAATTTCTCCAACGTTGTTATCGACACAATGCATTATCGTATCATAAATGTCTTTTTGTTCCGACGTTAACTTGGAAATGTTATTTTGTACATACGACAATAGATCACTCGTACTGTAACTTTGTTCACGATCCAATTCTACACATGTCGAAACAGCAGCGATACGGTTAGGTGAAGGCATTCCCAAATCCTGAAGAGGTTTGTTTGCCATACGTACGCACAAATCTTCTATAATAACTAAAGTGTAGTTATAAATTTCTGATGTAAAATCAAAAGTCATATCTGACGTCTCTAACTGTTTTCGATGGAGTATATCTTCGGACATTTTTGACTTATATTTTCCCCATAACTCTGTAGGAGCTGATGTGAGCAAGTTGTTAAAATGATGCCAAACAACGCACGAATTTGACTTGGGGTTGACATTTCGCACGCGTCATTGATGCAGTTATCCCATTATTGGTAATTCTCCAATAAATTCAGAGCTTGGCATGCACTACGGTAAGTCGAAAATAGCGACGAAGACCACACTGCCTTTCCATAACAAACAAATACAACGTAGTGACAATAGGGAAAATTTTCAAGACAGTGGAAATTATTTCTGTAGATATTTCGGCCCTATGTCCAAGGGCCGTCTTCAGCACAATACAAGAATAAGAGAGAAACTATATATATATATAAAAGAACTTACATCAAATTGTGAGGATTAAAAACTAAATAATTAAAAACACTTTTTAAAACTTTTTTTTAAAATAGCCCTAGCATCCTTACTTCAACGAAGTTCAACCAGGACTGGCGAAAAGAATGAAATGAGAATATAAGCTCATTCAAACTGAAGAGAATAAAATGATTAGATGCAATTTCTTAAAGCTAATCTTGCTTGTTTAGCAGCCTGTCTCATAGGCCTTTTCGTAGTTGGTTCAGTACTATTGTAAATCGGTTTAGTAAAATATTTTGTTAGATCATTTTTAATTAAATTTGAGTATAAAGAATTTAGTGAGTATTCCCCCAAGTCCCTGTTCAAAGAAATATTTTTATTTATTTTGAGACGTACAGATTATTTTTTGTGCAAATATTTTTTAATTTTGTTGTGATCTTTGGGATATACGGAAGATAGACAATATTTGAGGGCTTATCAGTAGCCTCACATTGTGAAGTATCTTCTTCGATTTTACAAGAATGTCTTTTTATTCTACGGTTAATTATTTTATTGACAAAAGGAATGGGGTATCCATTACCAAAAAGAATATCTCTGATAAAATTTATTTCTGAATTTATATATGAGTTGGAGCAAATATTCAGGGCACTGAATATTTAATTTTTATTTTTTAATTTTGTATATCCCAAAGATCACAACAAAATTAAAAAATATTTGCACAAAAAATAATCTGTACGTAGTTTTTACTAATAATTTTAAAATCATCAATTTCTTAAATTCGGGTAAAGATAAGACCCCAGTTACTCGCCAAAGAGGGGTCTATCAAATACCATGTGATTGCGGAAAATACTATGTCGGCAGGACCCATCAGAATCTAGATAAACGGTTACAACAGCATAAAAATGACATAGACAAGGCCTTAATTTCAAATAGTTCCAACAACTCCTTTGATTCTGCTTTAGGTTGGCATATATTTAATAATCCGTCCCAGATTATACATTTTGAAACTCTTCACTCATTAGTAATGATTTGGGAATAAAACAGGTGGTTCGAGAATCAATCGAAATTAATCTCAAAAATAAATAAAAATATTTCTTTGGGGGAATACTCACTAAATTCTTTATACTCAAATTTAATTAAAAATGATCTAACAAAATATTTTACTAAACCGATTTACAATAGTACTGAACCAACTACGAAAAGGCCTTTGAGACAGGCTGCTAAACAAGCAAGATTAGCTTTAAGAAATTGCATCTAATCATTTTATTCTCTTCAGTTTAATGAGCTTATATTCTCATTTCATTCTTTTCGCCAGTCCTGGTTGAACTTCGTTGAAGTAAGGATGCTAGGGCTATTTTTAAAAAAAAGTTTTAAAAAGTGTTTTTAATTATTTAGTTTTTAATCCTCACAATTTGATGTAAGTTCTTTTATATATATATATATATATATAGTTTCTCTCTTATTCTTGTATTGTGCTGAAGACGGCCCTTGGACATAGGGCCGAAATATCTACAGAAATAATTTCCACTGTCTTGAAAATTTTCCCTATTGTCTCTACGTTGTATTTGTTTACTACGGTAAGTGTCATGTATAGTACCGTTTACAGTTCTCAAATACTCAAAGGATGTCGGACCGGGTACATTCACCAAAAGCAGGTGTAGAAAGAAGCATTCATGTTGATTGGGGTGAACGGTGTAGAGTCTTCCTATCGTGGTATCTCTGAAGATGGTAGGTTGGCCGTCGACTCACTTACCCTGTTTCGACGTTCAAATACTTTATTTTTAGTATTCCACGTGTAATACGAAGGCACTTCAGTATACAGCAGTTTTTCTGCAAAAGAATCATTTTTGCAAAGCGAAAAGAAAACGGTTAACTTTGTATCCGGTGGATTCAGGGCTCTTTGTTGCACGTTGGTTTCCGAGAAATAAACACGTTGACCATTCTGTAAATGTACCGCTAAGTGAAACAACAGCTGGACTACGTTCATGTATCGGAAATGAAAGAATTCGCCAAACAGCTTCATTACTGCTTATGTATCTTCCAGCCTGATATTGTACGATTTCGTCGATATCTTTGATTTCGGGCTGCAAGCCAAAAACTGCCATGTCACTGCCTTTGTTGACGTATTTATATATGTATTTGATTGCCTTTACGGAGTTACAGTATTCAACATTTATGTGTGCATTAAATGTTTTTTGATAATAATGGGGAATATGGAACAACCCACTGGTTATCTACTTCGATGGTGGTACCGTTACGCTTCTTTATTATTGCTGTTTTACCACCATCTTCAGTAGATCTTCTTCTATGTTGTGGGTAACCATCATTGCTAGTAATTGTGTTGGATACTAAAAGTCGAGGATATTGCTTTGTGCACCTTCCTTTGGCCATGCATGGTGAATTTTCGTTCAGTGCACTGCAAGGTCCATGTATCATATTTTTTACAATAATATCATGTAACCCCTTATCGACATTTCCATCAGGTATTTCAGCGGAAATCACATCATCAATTTCGTTCGAAGTAATTTTTTTATGTAGCCAGATTAGTATATGTGCGTGTGGCAAACCTCGTTTTTGCCATTCCACTGAGTACATCCAGCATCGCACTGACCCAAACACTTCAAGTTTTACTATGTAGTTTATCAGTGATTTCGACTTTTGCCGGAAGACACGGGCCGTAATGTCATGTCTATGAACCGCCGATTGTCCTTGAAGTAAAAGCTGCAGTATCTCGTCCCAAGATTGATTACATGTAAATGTAATAAATAAATCTGGACCACCATAGAGACGAACATACGCAATAGCATCTTGAGCATATTCATGCATATGACGGGGACTGCCAGCATATGACGAAGGTAAAATTGTTAATCTTCCCACGTTTGTGGTAATACCTTCATTTATAACTGCATCTCGCAAATGAATGTATTGTTCAGAGCGGAGCTTGGTCTGATTCAGGCGGATATATAGCAAACGTTCTGATTCAATTTTAGCATACATATCAACGACGAATTGGTAAAACAATTCACGGCATTTTAAAATATAATTTTCTTCATCCAGCCGAATCATTAGTCTATAGGAATAATAATGCATTGCACTGCATTTCTTATCCATTTCTATGTTAGTGGCTGGATTCATCAATTTAATATTAAAGTGATAGCCGTCGGTTCCATCCCAAAAAATGATAGGATATTGTAGGGCATCGTAGTATCGATGAGTTTCAGCATTTCTTAACAACTGAGCGTTTCGCTTATGAAGAATAATATCTCGAGGTAAAAACTGCATCTACTCAAGCTATAATCATCGACTGGGCTGTACCTGAATGCCAGGCGATAACTTTCAGGTTGCTCTGATTCCTCGGCACACTTTCTTTTCTTACTTTCTCTATCAGCAGCAAGCCTGATTTCTTGCTGTTCTTGTGATTCCTTGGCACGCCTTCTTTTTTCACTTTCTCTTTTAGCAGCAAGTCTGCTTTCGCGTTGCTCTGGTAGTTCCTCGGCACGCTTTCTGTTCTTTCTTTCTCTATCAGCCTCAAGCCTGTTTCCTTGCTGTTCTTTTGATTCCTCGGCACGCTTTCTTTTCTGACTTTCTCTATCAGCAGCAAGTTTTTTGGCATAGACTCTTTGAGCATCTTCCTCGGCTGTTGCCATTGTAAGTTCATCAGTCATTTTAAAGTTAAACATTAATAGATTTCTACGTGAACGCATGTCTTATACATCTTTAATGACGTCACCGTCATAGCAAAAATGACGACAACTAACTTCATGACGTCATTCGACACAGAAACATGACGTCACCTGACAGACAGACACACAGACAGACAACTTATTTTTATATATATAGATAAATAGATAACAAACAAGCAAGAAAATTAACAACAGTACGAAGAAGCACAAAAAAAAATTCAACGCAAAAAGTACCTAATCTAATTACAAAAGAAATTAATCATGTAAAACTTTTTCTTCTTATTAAAGATTTATCTATATATAGGCTACTCCCACTCGAAGCATCAAATTAATCCCATGCAAATAAATTTCCCGTAAATCCAAGAGCTTGTATGAGGGGGTTCTTAATTTAGCGTTAGCAAGGTATTGATGAATATGAAACCCCTCATAAACAAAATAATTTCTATTTGTTTAAGTTTTAATGTTGCTCCTTACTTTCTGTTGAAAAAACTTGGTTTTTCATATTTAATTTCTTATTATTTTTAAAATAATTCTGGGAAATCCGGCACCTCTTTCACGGATTTCCCTACGAAAAATTCCTCCATAGAAAGATCCTCCCATGTTATACCCTCCTTGAGACCCCCCCCCCCAACCAAAAGGAATCCCTCTGAAATTTTTATACACTTTCCGATAATCAATAGTATATGTAAACAGTGGGCAAAGCTCTTAATTCCCCCGGCATGGGGGGGGGGATTTTTTTTCTCCTTTATTTTTCAGTTGTTTTTCTTTTTCGGTCTTTAGTTTTTTTATTAGTTTTAGTTTTTTTCTTTTTAGTTTTTTTTGTAGTTTTTACCTTTTTTTAGTTTTTTTAGTTTTTTCTTTTTAGTTTTTTACCTTTTTTTTAGTTTTTTAAGTATTTTCTTTTTAGTTTTTTTGTAGTTTTTGTATTAATTTGTATTAATGCTAAAGCCCAGGTTCGAACTTAGAATCTCTCGGACCTAGAACCTGGAACATAACGCTTTACCTACTCAGCTTTGTTTTCTTTTTCTCCTTTATTTTTCTGTTTTTTCCTTTTTTTTCTTTTTTTTTCTTTTTCAGTTTTTAGTTTTTTTTTAGTTTTTTTTATTAGTTTTTAGTTTATTTTTCTTCTTACTTTTTTTGTAGTTTTTACCTTTTTTAGTTTTTTTTTTCTTTTTTAAAGTTCTTTAGCTTTTTTTTAGTTTCCATTTAGTTTTTGTAGCTTTTTTAGTTTTTTTTTAGTATTTCATTTTTAGTTTTTTTTTGTAGTTTTTACCTTTTTTAGTTTTTTTTCTTCTTTGGTATTAATGCTAAAGCCAAGGTTTGAACCTAGAACCTCTCGGACCTAGAACCTGGAACATGACGCTTTACCAACTCAGCTACTTCGGCTTGAATACATTCGTTTTTGAATTGGTATATGATGAAATAATTCAGACGTCATGAGCGGACAAGCAGACAGACACACAAACAAACAACTTATATATATATATATATATATATATATATATATATATAAGCATATGTATCTATATATCCATGCATGTATTTATGCATTTATCTCGAAAACGCCTCGAAAACACATTTTGTTTGGTATCTATGACGCCATGCGGAATTAGCATGATTTTGGATGTATCCGAACAGCTAAATCAAACAGTTCGTGGTAACGAACTGTAGTAAGGAGCGACCCGGCTCAATAGTGACCGAAACTCTAAAAAATGGAACTCTGTTACCAATAGTTACATCAAAAGAAACGCATTTTAATGCTGATTTTTAAATATACAAGATCAGCTATAACCAGTTTCATCAAGATCAGTTATAACCATCAGAAGTTACGAGCCTGAGAAAATTTGTCTCATTTTAGAAAATAGGTGGAAACACCCCCTAAAAGTCATACAATCTTAACGAAAATCACACAATCAGATTCAGCGTATCAGAGAACCTTGTTGTAGAGGTTTCAAGCTCCTATCCACAAAAATGTGGAATTTCGCATTTTTTGCCAGAAGACAGAACACGGATGCGTGTTTATTTGTTTGTTTTGTTGTTGTTTTTTTCCCAGGAGTGATCGTATCGACTGAGTGGTCCTAGAATCTTACGAGAGGGCTCATTCTAACGGAAATTAAATGTTCTAGTGCCCTTTTTAAGTTACCGAAAAAATTGGAGGGCATCTAGGCCCCCTCACACGCTAATTTTTCCCCAAAGTCACCAGATCAAAATTCTGTGATAGCCATTTTATTCACCATCGTCGAAAAACCTAATAACTATGTGTTTAGGGACGACTTACTCCCCCGCAGTCCCCGTGGGAGGGGCTGCAAGTTGAAAAATTTGACCTCTGTTTACATATAGTAATGGTTACTGGGAAGTGTACAGACGTTTTCAGGGGGATTTTTTGGTTTAGGGGGAGAGTTGAGGAGGGAGGTTACGTGGGAGGTTATTTCCATGGAGAGACTTCTCATGGGGGAAGATAATTTCAATGAATGGAGCGCAGGATTTTCTAGCTTTATTTGAAAAAACAATAAAAAAATAAATATGAAAAGTTTTTTCGACTGAAAGTAAGGAGCAGCATTAAAACTTAAAACGGACAAAAATTATTACGCATATGAGGGGTTTACCTCCTCGTTATACCTCACTCTTAACGCTAAAGTATTTTTAGTATTTCAACTATTTATTCTACGGCCTTTGTGATTCAGAGGTCATTCTTAAGGAATTGGGACAAAATCTAAGCTTTAGTGTAAAGAGTGAGGTATCGACGAGGGTTGAAACCCCTCATATGCACAATAAAACATACAAATATAGAAGTTTGTTACGTAAGTTAATTCGTAAGTTAGGTATATTTTTATCAATGAAAACGTTTGTAAAAAATTAAAAGTTCTAGTTGCTTTTTAAGTAATCAAAAACTTGGAGGGCAACTAGGCCTCCTCCTTCGCTTCTTTTTTCTCAAAATCTTCCGATTAATTGCAATTAATTAATATGCAAATTTCTTTTTAATTATTTATGCGCGGAGAGCCAAGATCAAAATATGCATTAATTCAAAAACGTTCAGAAATTAAATAAAAAAAAACAAGTTTTTGTAACGGAAAGTAAGAAGCAACATTAAAACTTAAAACGAACAGCTGTGAAAGGGGCTTTTCCTCCTCAACGCCCCGCTCTTTACGCTAAAATTTCTTACTGTTATAAAAAGTAGAGTTAAGAGAAAGGATCAAACTTTAGCGTAAAGAGCGAGGCGTTGAGGGGGAAAAGCCCCTTTCATATACAGAGTAATTTCTGTTCGTTTTTAAGTTTTAATGTCGCTCCTTACTTTCCGTTACAAAAACTTGTTTTTCATTTAATTTCTGAATTTCTTTATTTTGAATTAGATTTTTATTATAATTTATTATAATTAATTTTGTGTACATGGGGTTGAGTGTGTATTCACCTAAGTCTCTATTTAGGGATGTATTATTATTTAAGTTTCGTTTGATTTCGATTGCCTCGCGGATAGTTTGTTTGATTCCTAGGTCATTGCTAATTAGAATTGTTTCATCAAATAGAACATAATGGTTTGGATTTTCAAAAATATTATTGCTTAAAGCTGAATCGAAATATATGGAGCTATTTTTAGATTTTGATGCTTTTTCAATACTTTCTTGGTGTTGCTGTAATATTGTTCCTAAATTTTGCTGGGTTCGACCAATTTAATAATTTCCAAAACTACATGGTGTTTGATACACCACTCTTAGACGAGTAACTGCGGTTTTATCCTTACCAGAATTGAGAAGATTCATTATAATTAAATTACTTGTGAAGACAACACGTAAATGGTTTTTTAAACACACTTTTTTCAATTTTGAAGTAATTTTTGGAATATAAGGTAGGTAAATCGTGCCTGTGTGTTTATTCGAATCGTTTACTGGTGTGGGATTTAAGGCTTTAGAAGAATGTGTCTTTAATCTTTGAGCAATAACAGTATTTATGAGAGAAATTGGGTATCTGTTGCCAAAAAGTATGTCTGTAATAAAATTTAATTCTTTTTTAATATACGGCTCTGAACAAATATTAAGTACTCAATCCACAAGACATATTACCACGCCTCTTTTAACCTGTGGAGGATGGTTAGATTTGAAGTTAAGGTATCTATTATTATGCGTAGGTTTCCTGTAAACAGTAAAATCAAGTTTATTCAGACTACGTATTATCAATACATCTAGAAAGGGTATTTTTCCATCTGTTTCGGTCTCTAGAGTGACTTGCAGGTTTCTATCGTAAATATTTACATGTTCTAGAAAACCTTTAAGTTTACTTTCGCCATAATTCCAGATTGAAATTACGTCGTCCATGAAGCGTCCCCAAAACACATGATTAAGAAAATACAAATCCAGTGCCCAATTTTCAAGATACTCAACGAAAATATTTGCGAGTAGGCCTGATGGAGGTGCTCCTATAGGAAGGCCCCTTTCCTATTTGTAATATGAATCTCGAAACTGGAAGTGATAGAATATGTGTTACATAATTTAACCAAATACATGAGAACATCAATGTCTAGAGCTATCGCTGACTCTTCGATTAGATGATAATTGTTTTCCAGTTTATTTTGTAATAATTGCTCAGATTTTGAAACATCAATACTAGTATACATGGAAACTATGTCAAAGCTGCTTAATATGGAATTTTCAGAAATGTCTATCTGTATCAATTTTTTCTACAAGATCAACTGAATTTTTTATATAAGATTTTTGGAAGCGAAGCAATGGTTTAAATGCAGTGCATGACCATTTTCCAATGTTTGAGGCAGGTGATTGTGTACTAGCTACAATAGGTCTTAGATTATTAGTGAGCCTCACTGTTGACATACGGAAATCATGGTGGAATAAATTCGTTTCCATCCTAAGAATCTGCAAAAAATCATCAGTTGACAAATTCTGGGACAGAAAATTTCCGAATGATTTTCGTTCTGAGGAAATTACATGTCTTCTGTGTCTTTTGTCCTTAATAATATGATTTAACTTTTTAAGCTGTGATTTATGTGTGAACTGTGACTCTCGTAGTGTTTAAGTGAAAATTATGCCTTAAGGAATTAGGAATAATTTTGTTCCTTCTGCAACATTCCAGAAACGTTTGTTGATTAATAATGTTCGTGTGTTTTTTCCCTAAACTAATAAAATGAAAAACATCTTTTGTCAAATGCTTCCCATATGCGTGAGGTAAATAATGACGAAGACCACACTGCCTTTCGATAATACAAATACAGAAGAGGGAATAATGAGGACTTTTTTTTCCCAAGATAGTGAACAAAACCTATTTGAATATTTCGGCCCTACATGTAAGGGCCGTCTTCAGCAATGAAAATAATAAAAAATAGCACACTTACAATAAAAGTTCTCGGTTAAAAATCCATTTTAAATTGTTTTTTAACAAGCCCAATTCCAAGAGAACTACAAGATTAGCTGCAGAGAAGGCAAACATCGCAATAAGAAATTATTCCAATTTTTAATGAATACAGTAAGTGAAATGAATGAACCTTTTTAGCTTGTAAAATGTTAACTTTTATCACAGACTCACTCAGTTTGTGAGTTTTTCACTGTTTTAAAAAGCAGAGTTGAGAGAAAGAGTCAGACTTTAGTGTAAAGAGCGGGGCGTTGAGGAGGGAATAGCCCCTTTCTTATACGGAGTAATTTCTGTTTTTCTTAAGTTTTAATGTTGTTCCTTACTTTCAGTTAAAAAATACTTGTTTTTTTGTTTAATTCGTTAAGAAGTAATGATGACTAGGCTATTTCAAAAAATGGATTTTTAACCAAGAACTTTTATTGTAAGTGTGCTATTTTTTATTATTTTATTCGCTGAAGACAGCCCTTAGATATAGGGCCAAAATATTCAAATAGGTTTTATTCGTTCATTGTCTTGGGGAAAAACAAGTCCTCATTATTCTTTCTTCTGCATTTGTAGAATATATGAATTCATTTGAAATTGCTAATTTGACAGCTCACGACTTAAAACTAAAAAAACAAGGTAATGATTTTAGTGACGCATAATTAAATAATGAAATATACACAAAACTTCCGTGTGCCGAGTGCCAAGGCCATGTCTATTATATATATACATATATATATATATATATATATTATATATTATACATATATACGGCACCGGGAGCCCAGTGGCTACGTTGCCTTCCGGCACGGCTACGTGGGAGGCTTTTATATAGTGATTCTCATTGTCACTTGTCTTCTAACCGCAGCCTTTTCTTGATGTCAAGGCGCTACCAAAGGTTCGGTATCAAGGCGCTACCAAAGGTTCGGTACAACAACCCTGGGAAAAATCAAATTCTCCCTTCAAGTTGTGACCTATTTAATTCATTTTTCTCTCCAAAAATGTCAATATGCCAGTTAAAAAAATAAATGTAGTCGAATTTGAGGCCGGGCCCCGGCATGGCAACCCGGCAGGTTGTATATGTTGATTATCGTTGTTGCTGGTCTTCTAAGCACAGACAGTGTGAGCTCCTTGTTAGTGTCGGGGCGTCACCATAGGTTCGATACAACCACCTCGGGAAAAATACATATTCTCCCTTGGTTTTAACCTTTTTAGATCGTTTTTACGGCCAGAAATTTCAATATGCCGGTTCTAAGAAAACAAACTATGTAGGTGAGTTGGAGGTCGGGTCCCGGCACTCGGCATGCCGTAGGCCTGTATATATTGATTCTCGTTGTAATTAGCAGCCTCCAAATGAATCACCTTTGTTTGCTACTCTTTATCAGGAAAATGGAGGTCTCCATAGGGAATACATATAACGTTGAAGGGCCTCAACACATTGTAATTAACAGTTGCGTAGTTTATAGCACCTTTTTACGTTTGTGCTTGGTTTTACACCAAATTTTCTTGCCGTTGTTCTTCTAACGCAATATTTCATTTTTATTCAATTTCATTTTTAATTCGTTCTTATTTGCGCTTCTAAAAGCACAGTTTTTTGTTCTTCACTTTATTTTTGACACGTTCTGATACTCGCTTTTTCGTTATCGCTTGTATTTCTTGCTGTCGCTTATCTTCTAACCCTGCTTAAAACGCCTTTTGTAAAGAGACTAATTGCAGTTCGTATTTTATGCTTAACTAAGTTCTTTTTTTTAATATTGTATCAATTCTGTTTTATTCTATTTTTCCGAAACATATTCCTTACAAAATAGAACGTCGACTTTTTTCTGTTTGTGACTTTTCTTTTATTGATTATTTTCGTCATTGCTCCTATCCCTAGATTACCTTTCTCATTGCTATGCATTTAAGTATAACACGATACATATGATTTTTGCTAATAGAACCAATTAAAGAAGTTAATAGAGAATTTCCTAAGGATAGTGAATACAATTTATAATATACAACTTAAGCTAATATTTCGGATAAATGAGTAATAGGCGTAGTCCTTTTCAGCGAAATATAACTTAAAACAAAAACACCAATATTACACTAAGTCACTCAAAAAATTGGTCGATAAAATGCTCTTTAACTAAAAAAGAAAACAAGTCAACTCCTCACTAAGATTCAGCAAAGACTGACAAATTATCCTTTAAAGAGCTATTCAATTTCACTAAACTTTGAAGAATTCTTTATTATTGCAATATTTACTCTTTTTGAAGCTAGCCTTGCATGCCATTTATATTATTTGCTATGTTTGTACAAAAAATGGACGCTTTTCACTGAATCATAATGTTCAACTATAAAAAATTACTAATAGATACCTTATTAGCTATACCTTGTACTATCCTATAATTGGGATCCACTCACCCCACTACTTTTAAGCCAACTAGAACAAACCATCTCTTCCCAGGGAAATATATCCAAGAATTACTAACGCTTCCCAGTAATGAGATTTGTTGCTTGTTTGAAAAGATAGAATGTTTCATCATCTTCACTATTATGCAAGCTGTTAGGTGAAAGTATTACATAGGATAAGCAGAAAATCCAAGGGAAAAAAAAGAGTGCTGACAGCAACTTTTATTTCTTTTCTTTTATTTTTTTTCTTGCTCAATAGATCTGTATAACCCTAAGAAGAAACTACTAATCTTCTATTTAATCTTCTATTTATGTATCTAATACTAATAACCCAACCATTATAGTAAAGCAAAATAATTATAGTAAAAACAGACATGATGATTGGTCCCGTTTATTCCTCTCTAGTGCACCTAGAAAACCACTTCATCGTAGTTTTATCGACCTATTACCTATCGACCTATTTCTTCATCACCAGAAGTTTACTTTAAAGTGTTTCTTCGCAAAACTCCAAAGCTTTTGCCGCTTCTTTAGGGTTCTGGTAGATAACACACAGATGAATCCGCTTTGAGGCAATTAAATATTAAATTTAGTATTAATAATGATAATTTATATCTAACTCTACAGTAAAATGCTGTTAAAATTGGAAAACAAAAAAAGAGAGAGAGGGAGACGGAGATAGAGAGAGAGAGAGAGGAATAGATAGAGAGAGGGGGAGAGAGAGAGAGGGGGAGAGAGAGAGAGGGGGAGAGAGAGATAAGGAGGGAGAGAGAAAAAGAGAGAGAGAATTTAATAAAAAAGCACAGAGAAAGATCATGGAAAGGTGGCAATTGAATAACTTTAATATTTGACGGCCATCGGCTCATTCGGGGAGTTTTTGCAAAAACACCATTTATTTAAAATTTACTTGGATTGACAGAAACGGAAATACTGAATGTAAATAGTAAAAAGATTTTTCCTTTTGAAAAAGCTTGTAAAATCCGGAAAGACATAAAGCTGAATGATAACAAAGAATGGAAAATAATTTACTCAGAGCTTTACGGCTATATTCCCCTCTATTACCAATCTTTGAGCAACCAGAAATAATCCTCAGCCTGGAGTCGGAATCAGCCGTGAACGGATAGAACGTAAATTAGTATTAAGATCAACTCCCAACTATCGAAAAGATACGACAGAAAGGCCGGAAATGTTTTTACAAAGAACAGTAGCTGAGGAAGAGGGAGAGGAACTGAAGTAACGGTACTCGCATATATCTACATTAAGTTAAAGGCCAATAAGTGCTCATGCTTTACTTACGTAACTTACTGACTCGAAAAGGCTACACGATTTACCTATAGCCATAAAAAGGTCATCGCCATATGCTAGGTATGAAATTTTAGCTAAACAAAAAAAGTTTATGGTATATTCAGAAGTAAAATTTAAACAAATAAGGAGACATAAATCCTCCTTGTCGAACTCCCTTTCGAAAAGGGACATGTTGGTCACAAACAGAACCATTAACTATAACTCTAAGAAATGAATACGAGCACCAATGATTCAGTAAAAAAGAACGACGGGACAACGTATCTTGGACATGTGCTTATTCTTCCTACCAGGTTTCATCCTGATCTCTCAACTCTAAGCCTTTTCCAAGATTTCTGGTCTCCCCCCAGCTCCCCGAAGTGACACTGGATCCGGTCGGGATTTAAAATAAGAGATCTGGGTTACGAAGTTCTACTAAATATGAAATTCCATTAAGATCTGATCACTCCATCGTAAGTTAAAATACCTCATTTTTTCTAATTTTTCAAAATTAATCCTCCCCCTAAGTCCCTCAAAGAGAGCGGATCCGTTCCGTTTATGTCAATCACGTATCTAGAACTAGTGTTTATTTTTCCCACCAAGTTTCATCTCAGTACCTCCACTCTAAGCGTTTTCCAAGATTTTAGGTTTCCCCCTCCAATTCCCCCATCGTCACCAGATCCAGTCATGATTTAAAATAAGAGCTTTGAGACAGATAGTCGAATCAGGGAAAAGACCATTTCTAATTTAATCTGGTCTGGTCCCTGATATGCCTGCCAAATTTTGTCGTCCTAGCTTATCTGGAAGTGCCTAAACCGGAAAAACCGGGACCGACATAATTTGCGATCGCTCTATGTCACTTGGTAAATACCAAGTGACATAAAAAACAAATAAACACGCACCCCTGATCATTCTTCTGGCAAAAAGTGCAAAATTCCACATTTTTAAAGATAGGAGCTTAAAACTTCTACTATAGGACTCTCTGATACACTGAATCTGATGGTGTGATTTTCATTAAGACTCTATGAGTTTTAGGGGTTTCTTCCCTTTTTCCAATATCAGGCAAATTAGGCTCTTAGCCTTTGATGGGTAAGACTAAACTTAATAAAGCTCATATATATCTAAAATTAGCCTTAAAATCAAATTTCTTTTATGTATCTATTGGTGTCAAAATTCCATTTTTTAAAGCTTCTGTTACTATTGAGCGGGGTCGCTCCTTATTTACAGTTTGTTAACTGTTTGATAAAACAGAATATGGCGGGTATGGCTGGATCCAGCACCAGGTTGAAACCCAGGCTGACCGCCCTTCAAACTCGATACCAGAAGTAATATGAGGAAGAAGAATATATTATAATACCTTTAAAAGGTTACAAGATACCTTTTTTTAGTACTGGAGTTACGTGTGATACGCATGAAAAGCTGTCACGTACTGTGGACGAACGACGGTAGATTTGAAGAAATATTTGAAGATGCGATACTAAAGTTTCGCATTCAGACTGAATATACTTTACTTAGCTAAAATAACATCAAGATTAGTCGAAGAAAACTTCATTCTTTTTTATAGCGCTTTCAGGTGAAGATAGAGGCACCGTAAACACATGAAATTGCAATAGTTTGGATGAAAGATACAGAAATACAAGACGGCAATAACAGGAGTGGACAGAAAAATTGCCTACATAAAGGAAAATAAAAAAAATATTTTCTATACTGATGATTTGACTTTTTTTTATATTGAATTTTATTTTACTGCTTTATTTAGAAGAAAACATGGAATCATTATTCCAGTCCCCTCCCTTTCCACAATACAGCACCCCAAGGTACTCTCCTTTTTTGTTTTGATGAATAACCTCGCTAAGGAATCTCCCGACTGATGAATATTTGTGGATGACCTAACGGTTGTTGAAACCTGTTTCTGAAACTTAGTAAGCAATCGTACGAGTATCCTCGATGATATTGCAGATGACGCAGCGGTCTTGAACATGAGAGTCAACCCCTCTAATTTTATGATAATGCCAATATGTTTCCTTTTAACCTCACCCCTTTTCGTCAACCCTATCCCCCCATATATTTCTGTGTCTTCCTTTAAACTACTTGGGGTTACAATTTCCTCTAATTTAAAGTAGGATATCCACGTTAAAGATATTGTCCGTAAAGCTAATGCGTCCATGTCTTTCCTTAAGCTTTTGAATAAATTTAACGTCCCCCACATCCCATTTTGTACGGATCTATACTTCCTTCGTCCGCCCGCATCTTCAACATGCTTTTCCAGTTTGGCATCCTGGCATCTCCCATGATGAATCAGAAAAAATTGAATCCATTCAAAAAAGAGACCTGGGAATAATTTTTAAAGAAGCTAGGGTACCATACTCGCTCGTTCTAAAAAAGGCCAAGCTGGAAACTCTTGAGCACAGAAGAGGAACGTTGTGCATCTGTTTTGCAAAATTCCGTAAATGAAAGGGGCTGTCCCCTCCTCAACGCCCCGCTCTTTACGCTAAAGTTTATTATTGTTTATATAGTAGAGTTGTGAGAAAGAGTCAAACTTTAGCCTAAAGAGCGGCATGCACATAGTCTCTTTTGACTTAATTCCAGTTACCCCTCTATATTCTCTCAAATTTTCATCTTCATATAGTATCAGTAGTATCAGAGTAATAACGGTAGTAGTAGGAGCAGTAGTACCAGCAGTAGGATGCAACTGTTGCCTTTTGGCCTGTTGAACATCCCCTCATTATACCATGGAAGTTTCATTTCGATACGGCAAACCATTCAAAAGCTATTTCTGATATTTCTTCAGTTATTTCTGTTTGATTAGTTAAACTTTCCTTTTAAAATTTTCCTCGAATTTTCACTTAAATACCCTCAGCATTGGCAGTACTCGCTACAAAAGCAGTAATTTTAGTGGCATTAGTTTTAGTACTTGTAGTAGCAGCAGAAGTAGTGATAGTAGTATCGTGCAAATATTGCCGTTTTGGTCAATTGATTCCCCCCCGCCAACTATTTCCGGATGGTCTCCAGACTAATAAATTCAGTCATTCCTGACTCACGTCTTTTTGACAGCCGTTATGTACATAACATGTTTTGAATTAGTTCCACACTTCCCTCAATATTCTCTGAAAGATTCTCCTGATTGCCCTTCCTCTTTTGGGACAATAAAGGTCGAACATGCCGACTTTTTTCAATAGAAATACTGTATCTAAACAAGGGACGCATTAGCTAACTTATAGCCCTTGCCCTGAGGGCTGGGGGTTAAGGGGGGATAACCCAAACGACGTAGTCACTGGAGTTTAAATTATGCTAAACAAAATGACTACCTCAAAATTTGATTGAATGTTTCTTGGGAATCGATTAGCGCGGGAGGGAAGTTGGTGGTTGCCCTCCAATCAGTTCCAACTCCTGAAAAGGGCATTTAAAAAGGAACTAGAGCTTTTAATTTCCAATCGAATGAGCCCCCTCTAAAGTTTATACGACCAACCCCTCTACGAAAACCCTCCAATATGTTAACAATGGAGAACTTACACAAGCTACAGCCCTTACCCCAGGAGCTGGCGGGATTTATAAACCCTTGAACTATAGTTATTTGACTTTCGGACTTTTTCGACAAAAATAGCTGTCCCAAACTGATCGGATGGATTTGGAAGCAAGGTATTTAGGAGGGAGAATCTCCCTCATATACGTAATAATTTCTGTTTGTTTTAAGTTTTGATGCTGCTCCTTACTTTCAGTTGGAAAAAACCTGTTTTTTATTCAATTTCTGATTGTTTTTAAATAATGATGGGAAATACCGCTTCTCCTCCATGGAAAATTCCTTACCCCCATGGAAAATCCCTTCATTGAAAGTTCTTCCCACATAAAATGCCCCCCTCACCCCAATTATCGTCCACACAGATGCAAAGCTGAGCTGAAAGTTGAATTTTTTAACCAATAATTCTCATCTGTTGTGTCCTTCCATTACTGTTTTTCATTCCCACATTCGAATTTAAAGTTAGAGTTGGAAGGAAAAATTTGTTCATTCATTGAAAAAACTTTTCCGCGCTTTTTATTTTATGCAGTTATCGGCACATTTTCAGACTCCCTCAGAAAACGTATCTCCATTGATCAATCAGTTTAGATGAATAAATTCCTCCAAGACAATTCCCTTCTTGCTGAAGCCCCCCTCCCACCAAAAAATTCTTGCAGCCGATTCCGGCTGACAATTTTTCTTAGCATACTTTCATCTGAAAAAGACTTAATTTCTGATTGTTCTTAAAATCATGCTGGAAATCCCCCTTTAATAGAAAATTCTTCGCGAAAATACCCCCTTCCCCTCGCATCCCTTAGCAAAAATTAATCCCGAAGAAAATTCCACTGGAGAATTTATTCCGTGAGAAAATCAGCCATAGAAAATTTCTCTTGTGGAAAATCCCCTTCCCCTTACGGAAAGATACTCTAGATAATACCAATCTGGTAAAATTTCCACTCCCCCCTCCCCAAGACGATTCCCCTTCATATCTCAACATGTAAAACCGAGTCAAAGACAAAGTAAGACAAATAAAAACAATTTCATATAGGAATTCTGGAAAATTACCCCAGTGTAAAACTTCACTTGGAAAGGTCACCCACCTGGAAAATTCCCTCACCACGAAAAATTATCCCCGTGGAAAATACTCCCTGTAAAAAATCACCCTCCTCCCGAAAACTGTCTGTATAATTCTCAATAAGAAATAGTATACGTAAGCTAAGGGCAAATTTCCCGACTTACAGACCATTCCCCAGGGTCTGTGAGGGTTCATGCTATCCGCAAAGCCATAGCTACTGGGCTTTTCAATTAGGCTGAACAAAATGGCTATCTCAATCGGAAAAGGGGGATTGGGGGATAGTTGCTCTCTAATCGTTTTGTCTCTTGAAAAGGGAACTAGAACTAGGTCACTAAATCCGTTCGAATAAGCCCTTTCCCGGTTTTTTAGGACTATTGGTTCGATACGATCACCCCTGGGAAAAGACAAAGAAGAAAAAAACAACAACAAATAAACAAACAAATAAACAAGGATTCGTGACCTTCCTTCTGGCAGAAATACAACATTCCACATTTTTGCAGACAGGACCTTGACACTTCACCAACAGCGTTCTCAGATACGCTGAATCTGATGGTGAGATTTCATTAAGATCCCTTGACCTTTAGGGTTTTTCCCCCGTTTTCAAAAATCAGGCAAATTTCCCCAGGCTCGTAGCTTTTGATGGTAACACTAAACTTAATGAATCTTACATATTTGGAATCAGCTTATAAGCCGATTCTTTCGATGTGTCTTTTTATAACAAAATTTCATTTTTAGGGTTTCTGTAACAATCGAGCCGGGTTTTATTAGTTCCTTCCTTACAGTTCGTTACCCTGAACTATTTGTTACCATATATCGAAAAGCAAGCCCACTAAATTAGCTCTTTGCCTCGAAGGATTATTCTGCAAAAGTTAAACTTTAGTTTAAAGAGCGGGGTTTAAGGCTGCAGTAGCTCTCTTAATATTTAGAGGAACCCTGGATACGAACAGAAATTAAATGAAAAACAGGTTTCTTCAAATGAAAGTAAAGAGCGATATTCAGACTTAAAAATAATAGAAGTTATTCCATATATGAGGGGACTTCCCATCTTCTCAGCCCCACACTCTTTACGATAAAGTTTAACTCTTTGTTTTTTGTCTTCGACGGTTTAAGAAAGACGGCTCAAGTGCAAATGCATTTTAAAATGCTTTCAGCATTTGTGCTAAAACTTTAGTGTAAAGAGTGAGGTGCTATGAAGGAGACAGCCCTCCTTATACAAGGAAATAAATTTTATTCATTTTATGTTTTGATTTCGCTTTTTGCTTCCATTTGCAAAAAATGAAATGCTTTTTTATTCATTAGGCCTACCAGACAGAAACAGTCCTTTGGCATGTTATCTTTGTACAATGAAGTTGCAATTTTCTTTATTATCGAGGTGACTTGTCAAATAGATTTAATTCTCAAACGATTCAACTCAATCAAACTGCGGAACATGAAACATTTTAAAATGCATAGAACTAGTTTTTCAATGACGTGCTATTCCTCTATTCAATGTTTTAACAGAGTGAACAAGCAATCGTAAGTAGATAAAAATAGAAAAAGTAATGTGTGACTTGCAAAATTAAACAACTACTATTTCTTTTAAAAGTTCAGCATGTTAAATGGTCATGAATCAGTATGAATAGGTTGAAAGCGGTTTTATCAAGCGATGATGTTTTTCTTTTGTCACAGATGTGTTTATAGCGAGGTTTTGCCTTTTATATTTTTTTTTTAGACAGGGGCCTTGTAAACACTAAAGAGATGGTCAAATAGTCTCTAAGGATGGCCTTTCCGCCTGTATGTCTGTGCATGCGCAGTGTTACCAACTTGTTGGTCCGTGAATGTGTCCCCTGAGCATCCATAAATGTGCCAGTTTTAGCTAAAATGTGTCCAACTTGGAAACTCAAAAACTAAGGGTTATTTGTTTTCCCAATTGTATTATTGACCAAAGAGCTATATAAACCTCTATCAAAGCGGCCAGTTAATTCCAAATATAATAAAAACCAAAAAATCCATATCAAACATTCATACAAAAGGAATTAGTGTGAAAGCCTGAAACTCATATAAACATGTAAATCCCTTACTTTGGAAGTATTCCTTAGTTGCGACATTTCTGGCAAAATCTGAATTCTAAAAAAAAAAAAAAAAAAAAAACAAGAAATAGCACTACTATCATGAAAAGTCACAATAAACATGTCACTAATTCTTTACGTTAATTCTATACGTTTCGTCCATATTCATATATATGTTCATCGCGCTGACGTTTCCTGGATCACAATATACATCTAGCCGAGAAATTTTTCACTTTCAATCACAAATTTACAATGTATGTCCTTGTTTTACCCTTTTATGTCCCGAATTTCTAAAATGTGCTATTTCTTTGTCGCTTTTATGTCATTATATTCCAGCATTTGTAAATGCGTTCTTTTGACATAAAATTTGTCAAGTTGGCAACCCTGTACGTGCATACACTGAACAAACAGCTAAGTTGTTTAGGTCACTATTTCTGCAAAATGATGTATTCACATGCCAGAATAGGAAGAAAAACGATCAAACAGTTCGTGGTAACGAACTATTTGATCATCAACGCCCCGCTCTTTACGCTAAAGCTTGACTCTTTCTCTCAAATCTTCTTTTTAAAACAGTTAAAAGCTTTAGCGTAAAGAGCGGGGCGTTGATGAGGAAGCAGCCTTTTTCATATACGAAGTAATTTCTGTTCGTTTTAAGTTTTAATGTCGCTCCTTACTTTCAGTTAAAAAAATTTGTTTTTTTTATTTAATTTCTGAACGTTTTTGAATCAATGCATGTTTTGAGTTTGGCTCTCCGCAGAGGAATAATTAAAACGAAATTTGCATATTTATTTTTTTTGGCTAAATGGCTTTCTCGTAGTTTTGATCGAATGATTTTGAGAAAAAAAGAGTGGGGGAGGAAGCCTAGCTGCCCTCCGATTTTTTGGTTAATTAAAAAGGCAACTAGAACTTTTAATTTTCTACGAATGTTTTTATTAGTAAAAGATATTCGTCACTTCGCTTCATGGAAATTTTCTTCCCCCATGACAAATTCCTCGATGGAAAGTTCCCAAAAATATCCCCCTCTTCTCAACCCCTCCCCAACCAAAACATCCCCCTGAAAACGTCTATACACTTCCCAATAACCATTACTATATGTAAGCACTGGTCAAAGTTTGTAACTTGTAGCCCCTCCCACGGGGACTGTGGGGGAGTAAGTCGTCCCCAAAGACATAGTTATAAGGTTTTTCGACTATGTTGAATAAAATGGCTTTCTCAGAATTTTGATCCGTTGACTTTGGGAAAACAATTGGCGTGGGAGGGGGCCTAGGTGCCCTTCAATTTTTTGGTCACTTAAAAAGGGGACTAGAGCTTTTCATTTCCGTTAGAATGAGCCCTCTTGCAACATTCTAGGACCACTGGGTCGATACGATCACCCCTGGAAAAAAAAAACAAACACGCATCCGTGATCTACCTTCTGGCGAAAAATACAAAATTCCACATTTTTGCAGATAGGAACTTGAAACTTCTACAGTAGAGTTCTCTGATACGCTGAATCTGATGATGTGATTTTCGTTAAGATTCTATGACTTTTAGGGGATGTATCCCCCTATTTTCTAAAATAAGGCAAATTTTCTCAGGCTCGTAACTTTTGATGGGTAAAATTAAACTTGATGAAACTTATATATTTAAAATCAGCATTAAAATGCGATTCTTTTGATGTAGCTATTGGTATCAAAATTCCATTTTTTAGAATTTTTGTTACTATTGAACCGGGTCGCTCTGCAATCCCTCGCTCTTTACGCTAAAGTTTGACTCTTTGCCACAATTCTGCTTTTTAAAACAATTAAAAACTTCAGCGTAAAGAGGGAGGGATTGCGGAGGGGACAACCCATTTCATAGACGGAGCAATTTCTGTTCGTTTTAAGTTTATGTCGCTCCTTACTTTCAATTAAAAAAAATTAGTTTTTTTTTTATTTAATCATCAAGAAAATAGGTGTGCCTAGTTGCTTGCAAAAATGTTCTATACTTCCTGTTCTGCAACGTTTGCTCAGGCCCCTCGTTCCCCCTCCTGATATTGAAGGCTCTTTTACTCTCTATAATATATCAGTTCAAGATAAGATTTTCTAGTTTTAAAACTTTCGAAAGCGAAAATGAATACACCATCTACATCTGCAAACAGAAGAAAGATGGAATAATTGAAAAATAAGAAGGTGTCAATATAGTGAATATAGTTTCCTTAATGAAAAAGATATCACTGAAAAACACTGACTCCGTACTTTTCATAATAGTATTCTTACTAAAACTAGATAGGTCAAATCGATTTTAGTTTAATAGTTGAAATCACTAGGCAGTAGGGGGGGGGGGATCTGCTCCAACACTTATTTAATTATATTTTTTTCTTCAGATATATAATTGAAACTCCAATAATACTCCCAGTTCTCCAATTTGTAATTGAAACGCCCCAGGGACGCTGCTAACGTCCTATTCTTTACATTTTGGTTTCATATACTAATCGAAAAATACAGAACTGCACAAAAGTAGGACGAAGTTTATACATTCTCCTCCTCTCCGGAAATGTATACAAAATGTATAATTTTTCTATATGTAGTTTTGTTTCAAACAAAGATACAAAGGAGAAGGAATTTTCAAATTCTGGGTGTCAATTTGTCCCTCAGGTACATATTCTTGACAAGTTTTGATTAATACATGGTTTTTGCTACAAAGCAGCCAAGAAAAATTCTGGTTTTATTAATATTCTTTATTAAATAAGGACTGATGGATAAGTCAATAATTCTAATTTAGTTTTTGAAGACTTCTAATCAAAAATACGATCTTCATTTTAAATGGGATAAATATTTCCAGGAGGGGGAATTTTCAGTTCATAATTTAACATGGAAAATATTTAAATCAGAATGTAAAATAGACGAAAACGAATCGAACCCTGCGATAAGCCTTAAATTTGTTTTTTGAGCAAGCGAGCTGTAGATCTAATTCTACAAAAAAAGAAAAAATATCATAAAACCTTGTGTTCGTAGCCAATTTCCTTAATATGTTTGCTTTGTGTTAATTTGAAGTGTTTATTTCAACTACTATTTGTAGCTCTAAGCTAACCGTAACTGTGCCACTTGAAAAAGAAAAGTTACGACTTAAAATATTAAACTCTTTTTTTGCCTAATTTGAACTAATTTATGACCTTTTTAATTGATTTTAAAGATTAATTGACTTTAGCTTAGACTTAAACATTCGAATGATGTAGTATTTATTATTCAATAATTCCCATTTTTGAGAAGATAAAATACATACAAAAAATACTATAAAATATTACCTGGAGTTTCAGAAATCCCTTATTGACTAGAATAGTTTTAAAGAATAGCAAAAAATATCAGTTCCTCATCAATCCACTTACAAAATGCACTACCTACTTAGTAATCAAACGTCCTTGATGGAACTAGAACGCACTTGGTAAGACAACAGGTTAAAAGAGAGTCAAAGACACTCAAAAGACAGATTCGTCAAGTTCAATGTCTTACACGTGATTTTCCAAACAGAAAGAGACATTTCCTTTTTACAAGTCAATAATACCTCCGAAAGTAAAATCCTAGTAGTTCAAACAGGAAGCAGGGGAGGTAATATTCCCTAAACACCTCAAGTAATAATAAATTCTCCTAATAATGCATGCATTCCTTTCCAGGGAATGGAATCCTTATTGAAATTGACTGGAGCCGAATTGCTATTCGAACTTTTGTAAGTTATTAAGTAGGAATGACATGGATAACAATAATCTAAGTTATATAACCAACGGAAGGAGAAATCAGGGTCGTATTAAGACCTTGTAAATCGCCTAGTCTAATGAAAGTTCTCTGGATTTATTACCCAAAATATATTTCACATATTGGCTATCATTCGCTACCTGTAGTACTATATACGAGAGGGGAAGGGGATTTCCCTTAAAAATTGTTACCCCCTCATACCCGAAAATATTTACCCAAAAATGTATCTCTTTGTTTATGATCCCATCCCCTCAGAAAAAACTACGAAAAATTCTGGACCTGGACAATTTTGAACAGAATTTTTCTTCAGGTTAAGAATTGAGATATTAATTCAATTCCTTCAGGTATTAAATATAAAAAAAACAAGTTTTTTTAACTGAAAGTAAGGAGTGACATTAAAACTTAAAACGAAAAGAAATTACACCGTGTATGAAAGGGGCTGTTTTCTCCTCAACGCCCCACTCTTTACACTAAAGTTTGACTCTTCCTCTCAACTCCACTTTTTAAAACAGTAAAAAGCTTTTGCGTAAAGAGCGGGGCGTTGAGGAGGGAACAGCCCCTTTCATATACGGAGTAATTTCTGTTCGTTTTGAGTTTTAATGTCGCTCCTTACTTTCAGTTAATTTTTTTTTTATTTAATTTTGGAACGTTTTTGAATTACTGCGTGTTTTGATTTTGGCTCTCCGCGCATGAATAATTAAAATGAAATTTGCATATTAATTTACTATTTTTTGGCTAAATGGCTTTCTCATCGTTTTCATCGGACGATTTTGAGAAAAAAAGGAGCGGGGGAGTAGGCCTAGTTACCCTCCAATTTTTTGGTTACATAAAAAGACAACCAGAACTTTTAGTTTTACGAACGTTTTTATTAGTAAAAATATACGTAACTTACGAATTAACTTACGTAACGAACTTCTAAATCCGTATGTTTTTATTACGTATATGAGGGGGTTCGCCCCCTCGTCAATACCTTACTCTTTACACTAAAGCTTAGATTTTGTTCCAATTCCTTAAGAATGAAATTAATAAAATTACTTTAGCGCAAAGAGCGAGGTATTAGGAGGAGGTGAACCCCTCATATGTGTAATAATTTCTGTTTGTTTTAAGTTTTAATGCTGCTCCTTATTTTCAGTTGAAGAAACTTTTTCATATTTATTTTTTCATTGCTCTTTGAAAAAATATTTAAAAATCCTGCGCCCCCTACCTGGGAATTCTCTTCCCCCATGACAAATTCCTCAATGGAAAGTTCCCCCGCATGATCCCCTCCCCCAACCAAAAAAATCCCCCAGAAAGTGTTTGTAAACTTCCCAATAACCAATACTATGTGTACAACTGGTCAAAGTTTGTAATTTGCAGCCCTTCCCACGGGGACTGTGGGGGAATAGGTCGTTCACAAAGACTTAGTTTTTAGGTTTTTGATTATACTGAATAAAACAGCTATCTCAGAATTTTGATCCGGTGACTTTGGGAAAAATGAGCGTGGGAGCGGGCCTAGGTACCCTTAATTTTTTCGGTCACTGAAAAAGGGCACTAGAACTTTTAATTTCCGTTAAATGAGCACTCTAGCGATATTCTAGGATCACTGGGTCAATACAATCATCCCTGGGGAAAAAACAACAAAAGAAACAAAAAACAAGCCAGATTTTTTCATCACTTAAAAAGGGCACTAAAACTTTTAACTTCCGTTAGAATGAGCCCTCTTACAACATTCTAGGACCACTGGGTCGATATAATCACCCTTGAGAAAAAGGAAAAAAACAAATAAACACGCATCCATGAAATGTCTTGTGGCAAAAAATACAAAATTCCACATTTTCAAACAGTTCGTAGTGACGAACTGTAGTAAGGAGCGACCCGGCTCAATAGTAAACGAAACTCTAGAAAAACGGAATTTTGATGCTAAAAGATACATCAAAAGAATCGGAAATTTTGAGATAGCCATTTTGTTCAGCATAGTCGAAAACCATAATAACTATGTCTTTAGGGATGACTTACTCCCCCAGAGTCCCTGGGGGAGGGGCTGCAAGTTACAAACTTTGACCAGTGTTTACATACAGTAATGGTTATTGGGAAGCGTACAGACGTTTTCAGTGGGATTTTGTTGGTTTGGGGGTGGGGTTGAGGGGAGGGGGCTATGTGGGAGGATCTTTCCTTGGAGGAATATGTCATGGGGGAAGAGAAATTCAATGAAAAGGGCGCGGGATTTTCTAGCATTACTATAAAAAAACAATGAAAAAAGAAACATGAAAAAGTTTTTTCAATTGAAAGTAAGGAGTAGCATTAAAACTTAAAACGAACAGAGATTATTACGCATATGAGGGATTCTAAAATATTTTAGCATAAAGAGCGAGGTATCTAGGAGAAGATAAATACCTCGCTCTTTATGCTAAAGTATTTTTAGTAATTTTAACTATTTATTCTACGGCCTTTCTGATTCAGGGGTTATTCTTAAAGAATTGGGACAAAACTTAAGATTTAGTGTAAAGAGAGGTATTAACGAGGGGACAAACCCCTCTCATATACATAATAAAAATATAAGAATATAAAAGTTTGTTACGTAAGTTAATTCTTAAGTTACGTATACTTTTTACTAATAAAAACGTTCGTTAAAAATTAAAACTTCTAGTTACCTTTTTAAGTAACCGAAAAATTGGAGGGCAACAGGGCTCCTTCCCCACCCCTTATTTCTCAAAATTCTGATCAAAACTAAGAAAAGGCGATTTAGCCAAATAAAGAATTAATACGCAAATTTCATTTTAATAAATTATGTGCGGAGAGCCAAAATCAAACCTGCATTAATTCAAAAACGTTCAGAAATTAAATAAAAAAACTAGTTTTTTAAACTGAAAGTAAGGAGCGAAATTAAAACTTAAAACGAACAGAAATTACTCCGTATATGAAATGGGTTGTCCCCTCCGCAATTCCTCGCTCTTTACGCTAAAGTTTGACTCTTTGCCACAATTCTACTTTTTAAAACAATTAAAAACTTTAGCGTAAAGAGCGAGGGATTGCGGAGAGGACAACTCCGCAATCTATATATATATATATATATATATATATATATATATATATATATATATATATATATATATATATATATATATATATATATATATATATATATATATATATATATATATATATATATATCTTGAAGCACATCTTCAATCAGACTGCTGAACATGAAACATTTTAAAATGCACACAACTGGTTTTTCAATGATGTTTTATTCCTCTTTTCAATGTTTTAACAGAGTGAACAAGGAATAGTAGCTAAAAATAGTAAAAGTAATGTGTGACTTGCAAAATTAAACAACTACTATTTCCTTTAAATTTCAGCATATTAAACGGTCATGAATAGTTTGACATCAAGGCTTTATCAAGCGATGACGTTTCTCTTTTGTTGCAGATGTGTTTATAGTGAGGTTTTGCGTTTTATATTTTGTTTTAGACCGGAGCCTTGTAATTGCTGAAGAGACGGCCAAATAATCTCTTAAGGATGGCCTTTCCGTCCCCGTGAAAACGTCTGTACATTTCGTAATAACCATTACTATATGTAAACAATGGTCAAAGTCTGTAACTTGCAGCACCTCCCCCGGGGACTATGGGGGAGTAAGTCGTCCCCAAGGACATATTTATTAGGTTTTCCACTAAGTTGAACAGAGTGGCTATCTCAAAATTTTGATCCGGGACTTTGGGGGAAAATGTGCGTGGGAGGGGGCCTAGGTCCCCTCCAATTTTTGTGGTCACTCAAAAAGGGCACTAAAACCTTTAACTTCCGTTAGAATGAGCCCTCTTGCAACATTCTAGGACCACTGGGTCGATACGATCACCACTGAGAGAAAAACAACAAATAAACACGCATCCATGATCTGTCTTGTGGCAAAAAATAATAAATTCCACATTTTGGTTGATAGGAGCTTTAAACTTCTACTGTAGTATTCTTTGATACGTTGAACCTGATGGTGTGATTTTCGCTAATATTCTATCACTTTTAAGGGATGTTTCTCCCTATTTTCTAAAACAAGACAATTTTTTTCAGGCTCGTCACTTTTGATGGGTAAGACTAAACTTGATGAAACTTATATATTTAAAATCAACATTAAAATGTAATTCTTTTGATGTAACTATTGGTATCAAAATTCCGTTTTTAGAGTTTCGGTTACTATTGAGCCGGGTCGCTCCTTACTACAGTTCGTTACCACGAACTGTTTGATAATGGAGCCATACGAAGATCCAAGAACCTCTTGCGTCCCTCTCTCTACATATTTTGCTTTGAGTTGTGACATACTTGTATGATCAGAAAATATATCTAAAATTTATAAAAGCTGTGCCGGGGACGGGAAACATTCCTTCGAAACTGGATAGATGCATTGTTCTCTTCAGTTTTGAATGAGAATTTCACTCTGGACCTCTTCTGTATCGATTGTCATTTGCAAAAGCATTATATGAATTTTTTTTTTAAGCCCACTATTTACTATCAATTTCCACGAAACCATTTTTAAATTCTCAACAAACATTGGATAAATTTAAAAATTTGTATGGCAATTCTTTTGACAACTATACATGATACATTTGGTGGTGGAAAACCCTAGAGGGGTTTGCACTTCCCAAAACATTCTACAAAATGAGTTTTGATTATAAGCAGTCATTTCTCAGTTCGTGGATCTCTCAGTTCGTCGCTCAATTTTCATGGTCATTCGCCTTGAGATATTGATTTTCATATGAAATATTTGCTGTAGACAGGGTCTCAGGTAGATATATGGTGTTTTTACTACTAATACTACTACTACTAATAATAATAATGATTCACCGCAGCGCCAAGCCGACTGAGGCCAACAAAGCTACGCACACTCCTCCTCCACCCTAATCTATTCAAGGCCTCCCTCTTTACACCTTCCCAAGAAGTTCCCATTTCCTTTAAATCTTTATTTATGACATCCTCCCAACCCAGACGAGAACGACCTGCTTTCCGTGTAGCCCCAGACGGTTGGCCAAAAAGGACAATCTTCGGCAATCTTTCATCCTTCATCTGCAGAACGTGGCCTAGCCATCTCAACCTTTCTTTTATTATAGCCCTAGAAAGCGGGATTGAACCACATTTTTCGTACAACCTACTGTTTGAAATACGGTCAGTCAGCCCAGAACAATCCGTTCAAGATCAATCAGTACTCAGAAACAATCCCTAGGCAATTTCTCTGGAAAACATCTAGTAAATTTTCATCTGCTTTTCGGAGCGCCCATACTTCAGAGTCATATTTGATAATTTAATCAATGTACATTCCAATATTCTAATCTTGATTTGCAGAATTATCTTCCTATTCTTCTAAACTTTTTTTTAACTGTGAAAAAACACCCAGAGCCTTAGTTATTCTACTTTTAACATCTTCACTGCTCCCACCGTCTTTACTAATAATACTACCAAGGTGAGTGAATCTGCCAACCTGATCAATCTTTTCGTTACCCAACGTCACCTTTTCATCTTCACTTATTCCTAGCCTTAGTGACTTAGTCTTCTTAACATTAATATTCAAGCCTATTCTAGCACCCTGGACTTGCAAAACCTCTAAAAATTCTTTCATTTTGCTCACACTTTCATCTAATATGCTTAAATCATCAGCATAATCTAAGTCCAGGAGCGTTTTCCCTCCCCATTTGATTCCGTGGTCTCCAATTGCCTTTCCTGTGCTCCTTAAGACGAAGTCCATCAAAATGATCCATATAAAGGGAACACAACCTTACTTAAATAGATGATAATGATAATGAAAATTATTAAATAGATAATGATCCATATAAATAGAACACAACCTTACTTAACTCCTGATTTAATACAGAACCAGTTGCTAACCTCATTTCCTACATTGACCGCAGCAGTATTATTCTCGTACATATCAAAAATCACTTTAATGTATTTTTCTGGTATACCATTTAAGGATAAGACCTTTGCTAAAGCTCTTCTATCAACAGAGTCAAAAGCTTGCTCAAAATCGATAAAACTGAGGACCAAGGTGTTTGACAAAGAAGGGACTTCTCAATTATTAATCTAAGAGTGAAAACTTGGTCGACACATCCTCTACCTTTTCTAAAACCACACTGTTCTTCCCTTAAAACTTTCTCTACAGCATCTCTCAGTCTAAAAAGTATCATATTACAAAGTAATTTGCCACCTACAGTGACCGAACTAATGCCTCGATAATTACGACACTCACTCTTGTCACCTTCCTTATACAGTGGTTTAATTAAGGTTTTCTCAGATTAACAATCGAGAACTGCTTGAGTCATCAAACCAACTCAGTCCTCAGTTTTATAGATTATTAGCAACCGTTTGATTCAGGCCATTGAAGGACTTTAGCAAACGTCCTATCCTTGTACGGTATATTAGATAACTAGATGAAAAAGTGATTAATGCTATGTGCGAGAATGTAGGAAATGAGGTTAGTAGTTGGTTTCATATTAATCAGAAGCTAAGCAGGGTGTGCGTCCTATTCCCATTTGGATGGATCATTTTCATAGACTTTGTCGTAAGGAGCACAGCAAAGGCAATGGGAGAATACTCAATCAATTGGGGAGGTAAACTCTCCCAGACTTAGACTATGCTGATGATTTAAGTATCCTAGATGAAATTTTAGCAAAAAGAAAGAATTTTTAGTGGTTTTGCGAGTCAGGTTGCAAAAATACGTTTGAAAATTGATATTAAAACGATTATGTGAAGGTGGAGAGGCTATTTTGGGTAACAAGATTATCGATCAAGTGGACAGCTTCACTTACCTAGGTAGTATTGTCATAGGCAGCACAATAGCGCTGTCTAAGCAAAGAGCGACATGGGCACAATGTATTATTTTTTTTTTTACCAAGGTACTTCGTATAGAGCGAGTTGTCGCAGACTCTTCAGAGGGAACTCATTCGATTGGAAATTGAAAGTCCTAGTTTTTAAGAGTCAAAAGTGATCATAGGAAAACTAGCCCTCCCCCTCCCCGTCATTTCCTGAAACACATCCAATCAACATTTTGAGATGGTCATTTTGTTCAGCATAATTTAAAAATCCAGTAATTATGTCTTTGGGGATGATAACCCCCACCCCAGCCCTCAGGGCAAAGACTATAAGTTATACTAGTTGTCCACTATTAATTATACATGGATTTTATGGAAGGGATGGTCGTAAGAACTTCGGAGGGGGCTCATCCGGTTGGAAATCGGAAGTTCTAGTGCCCTTCTTAAGAGTCAAAAGTGATCAAAGGGCAACTAACCCCCACCCACATCCTCTTTTCATCGAAACTACCCTATGGAAGAGTCAACCCACCTTTAAATGGGTACCTGCAGAAATCTGAGCAAGGTAAGCAGGAAGGGTGTGCGAAAGCACGAGGTGGCTGGCCCTCACCTTTTCCTACTACCACCACTACGACTATGATACTGATAAAATAGTAGTCAAAAGATACTATGTGTATGCATTTTGTCAAAAGGGGCTTATCTCAAGAATGGATTTGGGTATTAAGTTGGAAGAAGATCCATGGTAGTGGTAGATTAGTGGTAGAAAATCAATTAACGAAAAGGTAATATGTGCACGCTACTACTAGTACTAGTCCAACTGCTACATTTACTACTACTAACACTAGACTACTTCAATTCTAACTACTTGAAAGGCTAAGAGAATTAAGATGAAAACTTCTGGAAGTACATGAGTATACAGGTTATCAAAAGGAGATATCGGTATTGTCATCGTAACGGCAAATTGTATTCAGTTGGAACTTCCAGGACTTAACGAGAGGTATGTTCAACTGACCAAAAGGCAATTTGTTAACACTACTGCTGCTACTAATACTACTGCCGTGATTGCTATTACAACTATCCGTAAGGTTGTTAAGGTGAAAATTTCAGGGAATATTGAGGGAAAAGGTGAATTGAAACACAACACGCTGTTTGTATGCAGGTTGTCAAAAGGGCGTATCAGCATTATCTTAGAAACAGTTTGGTGTGTGAACTTGAAAATTACAGGGCTTGTTGCGTGAGGGGGGTATGCTTAAATAACAAAAATACAATACTTACATTATTTTAATGCTAATGTTTCTACTCATACTACTATTACTGCTACTAATGTTACAACTGCTACAAAAGCTACTACTACTGCTACTATTATTTCTACTGGTACTACTACTATTACTACTACTACTGCTACCTAATCCAAGGAGATTAAGGCGAAAAATTTGGGGAATATTGAAGCTGTGATGAAGTCAATCGGAACACACTATCCCACACAGGTTGTCAAGAGGACATATCAGCAATGCTTCTTGTGTTGAAGGGGATGTTAAAGAAAACCAAAGGTGCTGTCTGCTTAATGCTGCAACTGCTACTACAACTATCGTTACTATGCAAGTTAAGCGTATTAAGGCGAAGCCTTTGAAGAATATTTAGGCGTATGTTGAACTAAATAAAGGCGACCTATGAACATGTAGATTGTCAAAAGGGTGACACAGCAATATCTTAAGAACGGCTTACATTATTAAGTTTGACCTTTCAGGGTAAGCTGTGACGGATTTTGAACTAGCCAAAAGGCGCTATGTGTAAACTATTAATACTAAAACTATGATTAGTGTAACTAATGACACTAAGGGTGTTAAGGTGAAACTTTTAGGGAGAGTTTCAACTAAACGAAAACACTATATGTATTTCAAAACGATATATAATCAATATCATAGGCAGTGCCGTCCTATCATAGATAGCAATAACATTAAAGCTTTTAAAGGAGCTAATTTGATTTGAAATTAAAATTTTTAGTTTCCTTTTCAAGAGTCAAAACTGATTGGAGGGCAAGCAGCCTAATAATCACTTCGAATATTCCAGTAGCTATAAAATGGTTCAGTAACTACAGTAACTATGTCTCTAGGGATGATGGGTATGTCAACTCCCCACAGTTATGCAATTTGCCTATGATGATTTAAAACTAAATCGAAAGGCACTGTGCTGGTTGCCAACAAGACATCTCATTAATATCCTAGGAATGACTGAGGGTATTATGTCGAAATTTTCAGGGCTACTACTATTGCTACTTTTGTCTTACAATTAGTTAAATCAAAAGAGTGTAAGTATATCCAGGTTGTCAAAGAGTATAGATAGAATTTCTTTTGGGAACGGCATTAAGTTTTATTTTCCATGTAATCTTGAAGAGATATAAAACTAAATTAAACAATTCTATTTGTGTCCAGATTTACAAAAGGGAGTATATTGTGTATGTAGAGCCGCCCTAGCCGAGTGGTTAGCGGTCTGTACTTGAAATCCTGAGGTCAGGTGTTCGAGTCCTGGTGTTATTTGGTTTGGAACGGGGGCCAATGGTGCGACACTGTAAGCTCAGCCAGAGTCGACCCAGCTCTAAATGGGTAACTGGAGAAATCTGGGGAAAAAACACGGGAAGGGTCAGATGATTTGCCTTCAACTATGCATTGCACTCCCAACCGAAGGCAACGAATGTAGAGCTCAGTACATGCACAACGCAAACCATTGGTTAACGGAGGAAAAAGTTTTTTTTTAGTATGTTGTTAAAAGTTCTCGAAACATTTCTCCGATATACAAATAGGAAGCCAAACTATGGATTCGTAAAGAAAAAAAAACAACGAAAAGATATAAAATATCGTTTTCTTTTCCCATGAAAAAGACTATGTCAATAAAGCACGAACAGAAATTAATGTAAAAAACTTTTTCCATAAAAGAAGTTTTTCAAAAAAAGTAAAGAGCTCAATTAAACCAAAAATGGGCAAAAATAAAGTCGAATAATCTTTCAAGCGTAAAACTACCACAAATCACCGTCAATAAAAAATGAAAACCAAAAGCAACAGAAATTACAATAAATAACCGAGTCTAAGTCAAAACGAGCAAATTAACATGATTAGGGCTAAAAAAAACCCACGCCTTATCAAGACCAGAACATAATTCACATTTAATGAAGAAATAAATACATTTTCAACATTTTAGCTTTTAAAGACTTTAAGTCTTAATTTTTATTATTCTTTTTTTAGTTTTTTTTTCTCGTGATTGTTTGTTGTCTAATAGCACAGCCTCGCAAGCTATGCTTTGCTGTGCTATTAATATGATATATTATTGTTTTGATACTAAAAGTTGTTCTACTACTAAGGAATAAACGTTAGCATATGTATATTAAACTGACAATCCACATCCATCAGTATTTTTTTCGGTTATTTTATTGAAAAAGTTCCAGTTTAGGTATTGCATTAGAGAGCTTTCTTATATAATTTCAGTCAATTTTAGGAGAAAAGTTAATATAATTTTTCTTTTGTCAAGAACTTTGGAAATTAAACCAAAGTTTCGTTCTGTCTAGAACTTCGGAAATTAAACCGAGAGAATTTTGAAAACTATTTATTCAAAACTCAAAGGTGATGAAAAAGGGTTAAGCTTAGGAACTACAGTAGAAAGCTTTTAAAAACAATTGAAGTAAATCTTTTATAAGGTAAAAACAGAAGAATTTCGCAAAAGAAAACATTAATTGGTTAAAACCCAAAGTTGTGGGCAGTATAGTTCAAGTATAAATCTATTCAAATATAGGAACTTTGAATAGATTGAGACGGAGGAGGAGCGTGCGTAGCTATGTTGGCCTCAGAGCGGCTTGGTGCTGCAACGAGTTGTTAGTAGTAGTAGTATCACTTTTACCGTAGTAGTAGCAGAAGTATTGGGGTTTCGCTTATGTATTTTTCTTTCCTCCCGGACTTGGACTCGTTCGTATAACAAAATACACTATTTTTAAACCAAAACAACTTTATTAGGAAAAAAACAGCGAAAGTAAAAAAAAAAAAAAAAAAAAAAAAAAAAAAAAAAAAAAAAAAAAAAAAATCGATGATTCCCCCGAAAGGAGACAAACTCGGCCGTCTTAGAACAAAAGACGTTCCTTGCAAACTGTTTCTCAAAGTTCTAAATTAGGTAGATATAATAAAAGTGGTAAATAAAAAAAAAAAAAATAAAAGAGGTAAATATTAGGTAAATATAAAAGTGGTAGGTTTGTTCGCTGCTTAAAAATTTAAATTCTAGTGCTGAATTCGTTTAACTCAATGGCATGATCACGAAAGAGCAGTGATTTGTTTAGTACAAATCATGCGTCTTTTATGAATAGAATATTCATATTTACTGTTTCAGCCAGGGACGTACGACGGAGGAGCCCTGCGGCCCCCTCAAAGTTTTAAATTTATCCGAATCTCGGGGCACTTCTCATTAAAATTATCAAATACAATTTGTGTTTTTATTATTGGACCAGGACCCCCTCCCCTTTCGAAATTTCCTGCATACGTGCCTGGACCTGTGCGTGCTTGTGGAGCTAAAAGAAGGCTTGTTTTTATTTATCCATTTTAAAAATATACCATTTACAATTTTTCGTGATTGTATAAAGCGATTATATACCAATTTTCCTAAATTAGTTTTTATTATTATTGATTAGATAATAGCTATTTTAAGTGATAATTGGCTAAGTTCACCAGTCTTCTATGAAAAGTCTGCATACGCATGGTATATCTAGGACCTCTATATGAGGTTCTCTAGTATAGTGGTTACTACGCAATACGATTCCGGTCCAAATTCTCCCAAAATCGTTTTTATTTTGTCACTATTTTGCTCTCGAGGCAGAGAATTGCAGGAAATAGCATGAAAAGAATAAGAGGGCTAAGGGGAGAATTTCGTCGATGAGGGAGGGTGTACTTTCTAATAGAGTGACCAGAATGAATCTAAAAAAATAAGAGATATGAAACTAAAAGAATAAGCCAATGCAAGGATACCAAAATAATGAAAGGAGACAGAAATTTATTCATTTAATCATTTAGAAAAATTAAATACCAATTCAGTTGTTTGACTTTTACACAGACTATATTTAGCAATTTATAGTCTAATAATTGAACAGCTAATTAGTTTGAACAGTAATTGCTGAAAACCTGTTTTTGCAAGGAATGTATTTAGATTTTTGATGACCGAGTTTTAGAATTCTTCTCTTTTTTCCTCAATAAAGTACAACCTACAACAAACATTACATAACAATAAGGAATATTGAAAATATACTAGAAATACAGCACCTGGAGTGTAAATGAATAATTGGGTCAGGTGAAGGTTCCAACCGTTAAGGGGGGGGAAGCCAGAAAGTGATTTCTAATTGGAGTATAAGACAGGGAAATAGAAAAGTTAGGCAATAATTTTTACCTTTTCAGGGGGGGAGGGGGTCTTCAGAACAATCCCGAGGCAAGTTTTCTTATTTATCCCCCCCATCTATGAACAAACTTGGTTATTGGTAACATCAATCACATTTAAAAACACTATACATAAAAAATTAAATCGTAACCCTGCTGCACAATAAAAAAAAAAAAAAAAAAAAAAAAAAAAAAAAAAAAAAAAAAAAAAAAAAAAAAAAAAAAAAAATCAACCCTGCTGCACAATAACAAAAAAAAAAAAAAAAACAAAAAAAATTCGCCTTCAAAATGGACAAAACAGTAAAAAATTATTTTCTTCTCGAAAATTTCTGAAAATAAGTGAAAGAGAGGGGAGCGAAAAAAAAATGGGCTTACATAATATACATATCAAATTGGTCTAACTTATAAATGCATAAATGAAAAAAGTTGAGGAGTTAAGGAAAATGAGCTAAGATTCCTAGGCAGACTGGTAATTCGAAAGATTAAACTTGGTCTGCTGAAAAATGTCTTCATTAATTGGTAGGAACTCTATTTTCCGTTGAAACTCAGATCAAAAGAAGAAGAATACCAAGACGAAAAATACCCCAAAAGCAAAATCTAAACGAAAAAGAAAAGATGAGAGCGAATTTAAATAAGAAAGCTAAAATTAATCCCTCCACTGTTTTCAAATCTTGATGATATTATCACAGCATTCCCAAACAAGGAAGGCCAGTTTAGATCATGTCTAGATGATAGCCATTATTTTTCTAAATTCGTTAAAATCATCCTTAACAATGCAATTTGTAGTGCTATTTCAGTAAAAAACGAAGATGAAACGGAAAAACAGGGTATTTTAAAGAATTCAATCTGAAATGAACATTCCTTGTCTAAAGATAGTTTTAATATTTATTTATATTTATCTTTTTTTACTGATTAAATCTTAGCTAACTTTTTATAATGAAAAATACTATGACTTAGACCTTCGGACGCTTGTATATTAAAAAAAGAAGCAAAAATCAATATTCCCACGAAATATGAAAATAAGACACACTTTCAGTGCTCAAAACCATCCAGCATAACCGAATCGTAATTTTGAAACAGAAACACATCTTTAAGATAAAAAAGAAACCACAACATGTAGAAAAACAATGCTTGTGTTTTTAATCAATGTAAAATTGACATAACAAAAGTACTGTAACATTTTCAAGCCATTCTCAGTCGACATCTCTTTCCTTTAAATGAAAAACAGATGCAAAGTATACAAACATGTAAAGTGGATCAAAAAGGCGAGAGATCACTTCAAAACACAATGGTACATTATCGGAGAAATTGTCGCCGTACTCTACTCATAATGCGTTCCGAACAATTCAGACTGCAACGATCCTGGCCAACGTCATTACAGAGCCTTGAATTCCCGGATATTGGAACTTGCGAGTCGTCCTGAAGGATACGGACTCTAAAAAGTTGACTTTCATCCCAATATCAAATAAATATTTGAAAAGTTGATGTTCAGCTTTCTCGTGCAGAGCTACACCCTTTTTTTTCTCCTTCTTGAGTAGTACACGTAAACAACTTAGGAAGGGATTAACCTTCCCAACACTTTTTAATTTCTAGACAAATGTACGAGTTTTACTCCTAATAAACAAAACTTGTAACTCAATTATAATTTTGTAACGCAATTATAATTTTAAAGCTTATATTTTAAGGTAAATTTCATTTTTTTAAAGCTTAGAAATACTCAGTGTTTTTCTCATGTTATTATTCTTTACCACCACTTATTGCCTTATTTCCACTTCAAGACTCCTCATTTCCTTGTTGCTCCCAGTTTTCTTGTACACAGAGCTAGACCTATGTTTTATTTTGCCTTCTTGAGTGGTACAGATAAATAACTTAAAAAGGGATTAACCCTCCCCACCACTTTTTAATTTTTCGACATGTGTGCAAATTTTACTCCTAAGAAACAAAACTTGTAACTCAATTTCACTTATAATAATAAAGCTTATATTTTAAGGTTAGTTTCATTTTTACAGCTTAGAAATACTCCGTATTTTTCTCATATTATTATTCTTTATAAAAATTAACCCCAACAGAACTGATGAGAATGGAATATTGCTGCACTAAAATATTCATTATCAGAATGTAGATTTTTGGAACATGTACGTAGAGATAGGAAATTTAGGATTAGGATAGTCAAAGTCACCAAATTATCGTATTCCTTTACAATTGGTTAGTGGAAGAATAAAACCAAATTGTAACTTAAAATCTATAGTTTAGGAACAAATGACAGCCTCTTTTGCCTTTTTTTCTTTTTTGCGTAGTTTTTGTGTTCTTATTAATTTTTCTATGTTCGTATTAACTTCCTTAAACAAGTTTTTTCTTCTTATATGGTTTTCGTTGATATCAGTGTTTTGACAGTTAATCCAAAATATTCTGACTTGTGCTATTACAATATTCGGACTTATAGTTTTTTTTTTTTATTTCAGCGTTCGCTCGTTTATTAAAACATTATCCATTTTTATCTCATTTTAATTTTTTTTAAGGAATATCCTGGAATAATCTTGGGATGTGCCCCCTGCCCCAATGGGCAAGTATGACGACAAACATAATTGACTGAAAAAACATTTCTTGATTATTAAAGTCCATGGTACCTGCCTAGAATGATGATGCTTCCGTTAATCAGTTTTATGAACTTAGAAAAACAACATCACTGAATTAATTTTTCACAACTCGAAGGAAAGACATCTTATTTAAATTTGAATAATTTACACTAAAATATGAAACAGAGTTGTAAGCATTATCTTAGCTCAATGTAAAGAACTATAGCCAAAACCAGTAGAGCTGACATGGCCACTAACAGCAAGAAAATTGTACATCTTCGTCGAGTTCTCTGAAAAACAAAAGATGATGGTATACAAAAATGATGCATGAAGGGTTGAAGACTAAACCGTGTTAACTACTTCAAGAGCACGAAGTCAACAGAAACCAATTGGTTCCCTAAAGAAAGACCAGTCAAGGAGAGCCCCACAAAACTTGGCATTTTCTCAATCCTATGTATTATCATAAAAAATTTCTGTCGGGCAAAGAACAACGAAATTTACTGCTCTATCTGCACGAAGTCGACAGAAAACAAGTCGAATGTCCTACTAGAGATCAATGAAAATTAAAAAGGAGAAGATCCTTTATTCTCTTTTTAAGTCTATTGGTCTGTAAATGCTAGAATTTACGAAAATTAACGGAATGGCAATCAGTGTTTGGAGAATTGTCCTCCTTGCGATTTTAGAGTCGTCTTAGTTCAGTCTGATAAAAGGTTAAACATCCTGCCTAGATTCACAAAATGCCTTTAAATGTTTAAATGACAAGAATAAAACAAATACAGCTGTATTTGCGATATGATTAAAATCATGCGACATGATTTTATAAACAATAAAGTTGTATAAATTAGGACCAGGGCTGCCACATACCACTCCTCACAATAAGGAAAAACTAAAGAATAGATTGGCAGAATAGATTTTATAAGACGTGATTTTATAAACAATATAAAATTGTATAAATTAGGACCAGGGCTCACAATAATGAAAATCTTTAAAGAAAAAAAGAAAGAAAACAGAGTCTCATAGACCTAATAAGTATTCGAACCAATATGTAGCTTTGATGGAAAAAGGGTATAGTTTTGATAGAACCCAAGACTGATAGCGCTATATGGAGGCGTAGCGTCTAGCAAGACTGCTTTCCAGATATTAAGCCCAAGTATTTGTTCCAGCAGGTAATCAGAAAAAAAAAACTGTGAGCCTAAGAGCGATTTTATAAACAATTCTACAAGATTTTATAAGACGTGATTTTATAAATAATAAAGTTGTATAAATTAGGACCAGTGCTGCCACATACCACTCCTCACAATAAGGAAAGACTAAAGAATAGATTGGCAGAATAGATTTGACAAGATGTGATTTTATAAACAATAAAGTTGTATAAATTAGGACCAGGGCTCACAAGAATGAAAATCTTAAAAAAAAAAAAAAAAAAAAAAAAAAAAAAAAAAAAAAAAAAAAAAAAAAAAAAAAAAAAAAAAAACAGAAACTCATAAATCTAATAAGAATTCGAACCAATATGTAGCTTTGATGGAAAAAGGGTATAGTATTGATGGAATCTAAGACTGATAGCGCTATATAGAGATGTGGCTTCGAGCAAGACTGTTTTTCAGAAATTAGAACCAAGATACTTCTTCTTGCAGATAATCAGAAAAAAAATGTGTGCCTAAGAGTTTGTCTAGTGATCTCGCAAGCGGCGGTAGACGGGGAGACACCTCCTTTGAGGGAGGTAAACAGATATGCTTTTAGAAAGCAATGCACTGACCTTTTCTTGGTAACTATACGGCTTCACACCTTTCCCAAAAAGGTTGGTTAGATAATAAACTCTTACACAATTATTATTTCAGCCTCATATAATATTGCTGTGAAAGCGCTTTCAATCTTGAGTTTATTTAGTTGGATAAAACTGGTGTCAAAGTTTTTAATAATCAGCGTTGCCGTTTTTTTTTGCGGCGGATCATGTAGAATAAATTGATTGAGAAGTATGAGAAAACAATAAGAAAATATTGGCAAAACCCCAAATATTTAAAATAAATCATGTTTCATTCGCATGCTTTTAGCGAAATCATGTTTCTTCACATGTTTTTACATGCAAGGGATTCTGGGAGTCCTTGAGAAGCTCTGTGTTACAGAAAATTCTATGATTGCTTTGTTTTGTTATTTTTCTGTTTTGAAAATGTGCTTCGCATGTTTTTACATGCAAAGCCCTCTGGGAGTGCTTGAGAAGCCTTGTGTCACAGAAAACTCTATTATTACTTTGTTTTGTTATTTTTTACCCATACATTTACTATGATTGCTATGTAGACAAGTAATTATCGTGCATAGGTATTTTCGAAGTCCATACTACCTTTCCAAGGCGCACAAATAACAGTTCAAATAGGGATAAATTTTCTTTTTAGACATTGAAAAACAATAACAAAAATTCTGGATATTTCGACCACGCATATATTGACCGTCATCAGCAGAGTATATCTAGAATTTCACTGTATATATATAATCGAAATATCCCGCACTTTTCGTCATTGTTTTTCAATCTCCATTGAAAGGATTTATCCCTGTTTGACCTGTTAAGAGTGAATGATCGTGCTATATTGCAAAAAAAAGTGGAAGTCCAAAATAAACCTGATAAACTAAGATATTTGAGGCACCCGTTTCTTTCTTTTGAAATTTTTTGTCCATCATCACATAGAAAGTTGAAATTTTTTGTTTAAGTGATCGTTATAGTGATAACACGTGAGGAGCCTCTAATATGTACACCCATTTAGAAAGGCAAGTAGACCTTCTTAGAAATTATGCTTCTTCTAAAAGGAAAATGATTCCAATAGAAATTAGAAATCTGAGCGGTTTGGAACCCTTCAAAGTGCTACGACCAGGAGACTTATCCTCGCAAACGAATAATAATGATTTTAACAATGATGGAATTATTTTGTGCTTTATACATTTCTAGTGAATTGAATGTTTACTGTTTATGTGTGAATCCCGTAGAATTGCAAGTAGCGACTTTGAATACAGTATTGGCCCACTGTTTTTAACAGATTTCACCCTTTTTTGAGTCCTTCAAGTATAGACTTGACAAAAAATGGAACGCAAGTTATGGAACAACGAGTGAAATGCTATTTCCACAATGTCAACGTGTTGCTAGGAGGATGATACCAGGATAGAACCCTCTAAAGCAACTATTTACGAAATATGACTTTTTTTTCTTCTAGAGAAGGAAGGTCACGTGTGCAGGTTTGCTTTGTCTCCCCAGGTATGACCGTAACGACCCAGTAGCATTAGTTACTAACAAAGGCTAATTTGAACAAAAATCTGAAGATCTAGTTCCGTTTTTAAGCAATAAAAGACATTATGGAACAACAAAGCGCCGATTCCTAGCAATTCTGTCCTAAGAAAGAACAGTTTTGACCCGAAAAAAGCCTAAATACTACCGAGCAAAAACTCAAAGAACTGCCGACAGGTTATTTATATATTTCCACCTCATATATAAAACAGGGTATCTTTGCCAAAAGAAATAAAATGAGCATAGTTAGTGAAAAACTGTTTATTGCAAAAAAAACAATGCAAATCTTAACTACCTCAGGCTCGTTGCGTATAATATGTAAGATCAAGCTTAATGAGATTTGTATTTATGGAAGTAAATTAAAAAAACAAAACAACACTTCTTGTGAAATCGTTGTTTTCAAAATTCCTTTTTTTTAAGAGTTTGGTTACTATTGGCCCGAGTTGTTCCTTACTTGCAGTTCTTTTCCACGGATTGTTTGATTCTACATCATATATCCTACATGTGTTTTGGAATATAAGTAGAGTTCTCATAATCACTTTTTTTCTTATTTATTTTCTTTTTGTCTTAATTTCCTTTTGCTGCCCAATTTTCGCTATTGGGAGAAATTTTCACGGGGGAATTAACGGGAGGAAATTTCTCTGGGGGAATTTCTCCGGGGAATACACCTAACTGCATTTATGTTATGGTGGTGAGTATTTCATCGTTCTTTTTTTTTTTTTTTTTTTAGCAATTTTAGCAATGGCTCCTTTTGTGGGTAGTGGTGACAACCTTTTCGTGGTGCTCCTAAGAATAACAGGCACTAATAAAGGTAAATACTACTAGTTTTAGTAACCGTCCAGTCATTGACCATCCTGCCCGGAATCTGACCACGAGGCTGGGTATTTTGTTAAACAAGCTACCAAGATTGGATGAATTGAAATCGGTAATTGGATCCAAAATCAGGCCCTAAGGGAGAAAAAAACCGCCAATTTTGTCAAAAAAGAGATCCTTTGAGGAGCAATCCAAGATGGGAGAAAGAAGTTCTCTTGCTAAGACTGGGTGTACGGATTAGATATCATTTTCTACTTATGGCTGACAATGGAAAGGTTCTCCCTCACAGCGGTCTCACTCAAAAAAGAAGAGAGCGGTTAAACTTTCCTTGGCAGTGTCAAGATATCACTATCAAGGAAGGCTTTTCTGCATAGGAGAAAATAAGATAGCCAAGCCCTACAAAAAAATACCGCATCCGATGGGATACCAATAGCCTAGTGGCTATTTTAGGGGGTAACCAATGGGTCTATGTGACCTAAGAGCTAACAAATTTGTGAGTCTACCCATTGGACAACAATTTCCTTAAATTTGGCAGATGACTTCGAATTATTCATTTACTTACTTATTTTGAAAGTTTTAATGTTTCGATTATGTTTAATTAGGAGCTTAAAATCGTCTATTGGGAGGAATAGTGTCATGTTATTATATTTTAAACAAAAATAAAGCAATCTGCTATGCCCCCCTAAAAACGTAGAATAGTTTTAAAAGAACAATATCAATAAAGAATATTTATAATTTTACCTGGTACGAGCTTGCCTTACGCAATTCTTCAGTCCCACTAGAAATATTGACTACTGTTGATTCGACATTATTTTCTATAGCATCTATAAAAGGAAAAGACAAACAATAAGGAAAATCAAGAACATTATTAGAACGATATAATGAAAAAGACTAAAATCTACAACGAAGATCAACAGTCAAATACTTTTGTTTTCAATCCGTGGTCCAAAATTAATACCATTGATACAAAAACTTTACAGGTCAAATTATGCGAAACTACAAAAAAGAGCCCAGTTTATTTTGGTGTGCTCTTACACTGCTCAAATGGCACCTCAGTCCTTTAGTCTGAGGTGCCAGTTGATGTCTTTGCCGTTTAATAGCTTAACTGGGAAATAAATCTGGAAACGATAAACAAGTCTATGGCGAATATGAAGAAAAAGAAGAGAAACAATCAAACCAATATTTCGTTCGTATACAACAAGACAACATCAGCGTAGAGAACAAGAGCTCATATGGCACTTGTGACGAGGTCGGAAGAGCCAAGAGCTCATATGGCATGAGCTCTAGCAAAATTCTAAGAATCAATAGATTAATTAAAAGGAAAATCAGAGGCTTAATGCCGGTCTGGATTTAAAATAAGAGCTCTGAGACACGAGGTCCTTCTAAATATCGAAATTCATTTAGATCCGATCACCCACTCGTAAGCTAAATATATCTCATTTTTTCTAATTTTTCTTTTCCCTTCAGCCCCAGAATGTCGAATAAGGGAAAACTACTTTATCAAGTCAATTTGTGCAGGTCCCTGGCACGCCAACCAATTTTCATCGTCCCAGCATATCCAGAAGCACTGGACCCCCCTCTAACTTTTCCAAAAGAGAGCGGATCCAGTCTGGTTACGTCAATCAAGTATCTAAGACATTTGCTTATTCTACCCACCAAGTTTCATCCCGATCTCTCCACTCTATGCGTTTTACAAGATTTCCGGTTTCCCCCACCAACTCCCACCAATGTCACCAGATCTAGTCGGGATTTAAAATAAGAGCTCTGAGACATGAGTTCCTTCTAAATATGAAATTTCATTAGGATCCGGTGACCCGTTCTTAAGTTGAAAATACCTCAATTTTTCTAATTTTTCCGAATTAACACCCCCTCCGACTCCCCCAAAAAGAGTGGATTCAGTCCGGTTATGTCGACCACGTATCTAGGACTTGTGCTTATTCTTCCCACCAAGTTTCATCATGATCTTTCCGAAAACGGAGCATGGATCCCTAAATCCGGACGGATTTCCGCAACGTGTAAATTCACGATAACACCACAAGGCAACTCGTAAATGTGTTTAGGCCTCTCAAACTCATTTTGGTAAATGTATTTTCTGCGTCATTTCAACAAAGTTTCTATTTTGGGGAGTGTTTTCATTGAGGATGCTTGTTTTAGGTGTTTCCTTTAAACAAATCGAAAAAGGGACAAATTTACTCGCTCCCTTGGATGTTTAGATATACGTTTTGCATCCCACCCCCAAATTACCATTAATCAACGCAACGGTTCTGATCTAATATAAATGAGCATTAATCGTGTATTCCTAATGTCCAGTAAATAAGCAGCCATGGTCCGGTTATTCAAAGACGTCCTAGCCGAGTGGATTGGTGCGCTGGATTTAGGATCCCTTGTCCGAGATGGCGAGGGTTCGAATCCTAGTGTACCCAATTATTTGATTTCGGACGGCGGTGACTGGCGTGACTCTGTGAGCTCAACCAGGTTGAAAAATCACAGGATGGCTGGCCCTCATCCCCCCATTGCACTTCCTGGCTGAAGGGCTTTGAGACGGAGATCAACACCGCCGGTTCGAATCTTAAGGGTTTTGTGCCGCATCCTTTGTCTGTTTTTTTTTTTTTTTTTTTTTTTACCATGGACACAGCCAAGGAAAAATTAGTGATTTGGAGATAGAGTCCTATTATCAGAAAAACAAAAAGACATCTATAACCTGTATCAATAGAAGAACATTATAAGTATTCCCATTGAAATCATGATAAAAAAGGACCGATTGCAGTCCTTGCATTCCGCCCACCTCCGTTACAGTCTCCTGGTCATGCTCATGCACGATGTGGTACTAATTAATAAGGGTTATAAATAAAGAATGATAGCCGGAGGGATAGCATGCACGGTTCTGGAAAACAAAGCAGACTTTGATTACGAAAAATATTCACCACAATATCTCTGAAAACATGAATCCTGCATCTTTAAGGGCCATTACCACAAGATGATTCCCCCCTTCCAAAAAGTGAAGCCATAGCGATAAAAATCTGTAGTAGCACAGTGAATCGATGTACAGCTTTATAATAAGGGGCCAAGCGACCGACCTACGGTGCAGCAAGGTTGGGCGACAGGTTTGCTACTTGTCTCTGTAAAAAAAAAATGCCCAGTTTCTGAGACGTCAATTCGACACCTTATGCACCAGCAATGGTCCTTGAGGATTTTTATCCTTAAAGTAATAACAAGAGCTAAGAGCTCATATGGCACTTGTGACGAGGCAAGAAGAGCTAAGAGCCAAGAGATCATATAGTATGAGCTCTAACAAAATTCTATGAATAAATAGATTGATTTAAAAAGGAAAATAAGAGGCTTAATGCCGGTCAGGATTTAAAATAAGAGCTCTGAGTCACGATGTCCTTCTAAATATCAAAATTCATTAAGATCCGATCACCCACTCGTAAGTTATAAATACCTAATTTGATGGTCGAATCTGGGAAAACGACTTTATCAAGTCAAATTGCGCAACTCCCTGACACGCCTACCAATTTTCATCGTCCTAGCACGTCCAGAAGCACCAAACTTGCCAAATCACTGAACCCCTCTCCAACTCCCCCAAAGAGAGCGAATCCAGTACGGTTCTGTCAATCACGTATCAAGGACGTTTGCTTATTCTATCCACCAAGCTTCATCCCGATTCCACCACTCCAAGTGTTTTCCAAGATTTCCCCCTTCAACTCCCCCCAATGTCAAAAGATCTGGTCGGGATTTGAAATAAGAGCTCTGAGACATGAATTCCTTCTAAATATCAAATTTCATTAAGATCCGATCACCTATTCGTAAGATAAAAATACCCCAATTTTCACGTTTTCCAAGAATTCCAGTTTCCCCCTCCAACTCCCCCCAATGTCACAGGATCTGGTCGAAATTTAACATTAGAGCTTTAAAGCACAAGATCTTTCTAAATATCAAATTTCATTAAGATCTGGTCACCCTTTCGTAAGTTACAAATACCTCAATTTTCAAAATTACCCCCCCCCCCAACTCCACCATAGAGAGCAGATCCGGTCCGGTTATTTCAGTCACGTATCTTAGACAGGTTTCCATCCAGTTTCATTCTGATCTCACCGCTTTAAGTATTTTCTAAGATTTCCGGTCCCCCAACTGCCCCCCCCCCCAATTACGCTTGATCCGGTTGAGATTTAAAATAAGAGATCTGAATTACGAGGTCCTTCTAAGTATGAAGTTTCATGAAGATCCTAACACTCCTTCGTAAGTTAAAAATACGTCATTTTTTTTTAATTTTTCAGAATTAACCCCCTCCCCCCAATAGAGCGGATCCGTTCCAATTATGTAAATCATGTATCTAAGACTTCTGCTTATTTTTCCCACCAAGTTTCATTCCGATCCCTCCAATCTAAGCGTTTTCCAAGATTTTTCGTTCCCCCACCCAAAAATCCCCCCAATGTCACCAGACAGATCCGGTGGGGATTTAAAATAAGAGCTTTGAGACACAATATCCTTTTAAATATCAAATTTCATTGAGATAACCCGTTCGTAAGTTACAAATGCCTCCATTTTTCTAATTTTTCAGAATTAACCCCCCCCCCAACTACCCCAAAAAGAGCGGATCCGTTCCGGTTATGTCAATCATGTACCTAGGACTTAGGCTTATTTTTCCCACCAAGTTTCATCCCGATCCCTCCACTCTAAGTTTTTTCCAAGTTTTAGGTTTCCCCCTCCCAACTCCCCCCCCAATGTCACCAGATCCGGTTGGGATTTAAAATAAGAGCTCTGAGACACGATATCCCTCTAAATATCAAATTTCATTGAGATCCGATCACCCGTCCGTAAGTTAAAAATACCTCCTTTTTTCTAATTTTTCAGAATTAACTTCCCCCCCAACTACCCCAAAGAGAGCGGATCCATTCCGGTTATGTCAATCATGTATCTAGGACTTGTGCTTATTTGTCCCACAAAGTTTCATCCCGATCCCTCCACTCTAAGTGTTTTCCAAGATTTTAGGTTTACCCCTCCCAACTCCCCCCCCAATGTCACCAGATCCGGTCGCTATTTAAAATAACAGCTTTGAGACATGATATCCTTCCAAACATCAAATTTCATTAAGATCTGATCAACCATTCGTAAGTTAAAAATACTTCAATTTTTCTATTTTTCCGAATTAACGGGCCCCCCAATCGCCCCCAGATGGTCAAATGGGGAAAACGACTATTTCTAATTTAATCTGGTCCGGTCCCTGATATACCTGCCAAATTTCATCGTCCTAGCTTACCTGGAAGTGCCTAAAGTAGCAAAACCGGGACCGACGGGACCGATTAACATGGCACTTGGTTAATACCAAGTGCCATAAAAACTGAATAGACAGTAAATCACATATGCTCGGCAAATCCTCCTATACTTTCTTTTCCAATGATAATCCTCGAGCTGAAATTAACCAATGAACTTATGCAGCTACGTTTCAACATTGTTTCAATATACAATGTTTCAACATTGTAGCTATAAAGTTTCAAGCGTGTAGCTTTAATAGTTTGTTTGCTTATACAACTGAACCGCAAACCCATAACAATGTCAATCTGAATACAACAATAGATGGAGTGTTGTGGACATATCTGTTAAGACAGGTAACTTACGCATCAGTTCTGTCAAACAGATTTATCATATTCTTCAACAGTTTTTGAAAGAAATTATTGCAAGGGTATTAAAAAAAACAACCTAATTCTTCAAATACCACTAATACTTCTACTGTTACCAGCTTATTGGTACATGAAGCCACCAGAAGCCAATACAGTTCCCATCCTAATCTATTCATAGCGCTATTATTTATTCCCTCCCAGGTAGTTCCAATTTACTTTATAGTCTTTCTCATGATCTCTTCCAATATGGGGACAAACCGGTTTTTGTTCTGCCACCGACGGATTTTTCTTCGTTATATTCGAAAACACAGCCAAGCTTTATTAACATCCCTTTTATTAGAGCCCTAGAAAATAGGATCAAACCACATTTTTCATAAGGTTCAATATTAGATAAACGGTCAATTAAATTGCTACTTGTATCTATCCTTAAACAGCTCCCCTAAGAAATATATAACAAATCTTCAGTGTAACAAACCGCCAATGCTTCAGTCATACTTCATCACTGCCATTGCTATGACTTCCAATGTAGGCAAGATATCCATAGTTTTCTGGCTGGGTAAACTTTAAAGGGTCCATACAATCACCCCACAAGACAAAGCAAGCAAGATTTCCCTTGCAGGAAGAAGGAGGGAGGAAGAAACTTATTACAGAGTGGAGGCCCCAAACCATCTCAGAATACCAGCCAGCTCAAGCCTTTAATATACAGCCCTATCCTCGCCAGGGAGTGTAAGGCAAATGCATTAGCATTAGATAATCATGGAGAACGGCAGATACATACTGATCGATTCGCCCTGTTCAGTCACCATATTCGCAAGCTGTTTCATGATATCATTGATGTCAACCACATTCCTTTCAAGTTCTTGCACTATTTCCTGTCTATTAGCCAATATTTCTACGTCGGCCTGCACTTGACGCAGAACCTGAAAGCAAAACAAGAATACAGGAAATGAAACCAGCAATTTGAGTTTCGCAGCATATGAGGTTTTTATCAGCAGTATATGATCTAAGGATGGACCTCCCCTAACCTATATGATATGGCGAGTCCAACGGTATAGTCAGTTTCTTTTTCATCTGCCAAACTTTCTCATATAAAATATATTGTACAATGGATCTACATTAACGTGCATCTTGATATGGATCTACATTATGGATGCCGGTAATTTGACAAAAAAACACCGGCCATAAGAGAGAAATAACTGAAAGACATGCCAATATAACCCTCCCAAGCTTAACAGGCGTACCGCAAGGATTTTTTGAGTTACAAACACAAAAGGTCATTCAAAAATTGATTTAAAAACTACATATGATGACGACCCTTTTGATCATCCGTTTGTATGCTCGGTACACTTTCAATAATATTATTCTTTGCTTATTATAAAGTAAAGCAGGCCAAATCATCAGCTTATTCAGCCGCTTAAACTCTATTTCTTCTTCGATTCTTTCATTCTTAGTCACGTTTTCGAGCTTTTGTAAAATGTACGAGCTCACATGGTGTTCGCAATAATGTTTCGTTGTGGCTGAATGGCAGTTTTACTGCTCAATGATTAAATGGAAGCTTTACTTTGTAATTCCCAAAAAGTACACTTTCGGTTGTTTCCCCCCTTTTTTTAATGAAAAAAGTGCCTTTTCCAATGAAATGATTGAAAAAAGGTATTTTTCAAAACCTAGGCTGGAGAAAAAAGCTAAGGGGGCAAAGAAATCCCTTCCCCTCAATTCCTGCATTATACGACCTAAGGGTGGATCTCCCCTAATCTTGACACGGCGAGTCCAACGGTGCAGTCAGTTTCTTTTTTATCTGCGATACTTTCTCATATAAAATATATTGTACCATTAGGGATAAAAGCAGGTTTCACCACTTTCCCATGCACAAAAATCTAGCACGGACAAAACCTAAAATTAACAACTGTTTACATCTCATATACTATATTCCTTTCAAGTTCTTGCGCTATTTCCTGTCTATTAGCTAGTATTTCCACGTCGGCCTACGCTTGACACAAAACCTGGAATCAAGACAAGTATATAGGAATGAAACTAGTTAGTTCGAAAAAATCCTGCATTAATGAAGCTTGTTCAAATAAAAAGCTGAATTTTCAAGTTTCACAGGCTCCACAACTTTAAGTGTCAATATTTTTTCCGTTGTGTTGATAAGCAAGTTTCCAATAAGTGCTGACTTGATCAGCTTTTTTGGATTTCTAATTATAAAGGTTACATACGTACAGAAGAACATCCCTAACAACTGACCGTTTCCTAAAAGCTTTAAAAGTGCACAGAAAATTGCTAAAAGCAGTTGTTTTATTTACCAACTGCATTTCAAAATGTTTGAACTGTAAGTTCCACTATTTAATGCAAATTTAAATGAATTTCATTTTTGGAAACCCTCCTCAAAAACTTAATTTTCTTCAAACTGTTCTTGCAAAATTACTTGACCATTAATTCTAAAAACACTGACCAAAAAGTGGTTTACAACTGAAACTGAAATAGAGTCGAAAATAATAGTCCAACTGAAATAGAGAAATTTTTATTTTATCTATTCTGAGGCTAATGGAACTATATCGGTATTTGAAGAAACAAAGTTTTTTTTTTCTCGGTATTATCGAAGTCACACAGAAACATAAGTTGAACGTTTTTCTTACAATAATTTAAGACTAAAATTTCCGGTTAAAAACTTATTTAGCAGCAAGTGAGGAGGTCATCCCCACCTCCTCCAGCTCCCCATATTGCATCCTTAATCAAGTATACTTCCCCAAATGAAGAGATTTAGGGTCTAAACCTATCCACCTCCATATTCGCTGGAAGCATTTCCCATTGAAAGATTGAAAGCTGAACCTAAGAATACATTTTTAAAGCTTTAGGTATCCCTCCATTACTGAATTTCCGAATAGCTGAGCTCCCTCAAATAGCTGTTATGTAACTATGCTTCCGATATAAATTATCAAAAATAGGCAATTCACTGTTGTGCCATCCCTTTTGATACTTGCAAAGCGGATTTTTTCTCGTGAAAAATATGAAATTTGTCATATCTGCATTCAAGAGATTCAAACCTACCCTTCAGATGTAACAAGATGTAAGATATCCACCTACCCTTCAATGAAAAAGTACGTGTGAAGCATTGTTTTGCATAATTTCTTTTGCCTATTTCCAAAATTTGGGGTTCCTACTCCCAGGATCGCACTTATTATGTCAACCCCAAATGCCCATTTATTCAATCTTTCGACTGTTCTGATTAAAATGCCAACTCTGCAACTTCGTTCCTTAAAAAAGCACTAGAGCTCAGAATTTGCAATTGAATGAGCTTTATTTGACTTTCGATGACCATTAGTTCTACATGAAGACTTGGAAACAAGTTGGAAAGAGCAGGAAATAAGGTGAGACAGGCTCAAGTCACAAGAGAAGCCAAACTATATTAGTTTAAATCATCGTATTTAGTAGGTTCAAGAAGTCCTACCAACGAGAGATGTTCCAAAAATACTAAAATGACAGTTAAGAAATGGTATATTTTCTAACTATTGAAAGCCAGGTGAATTGTCAATTCAGGTAGTTTTCTCTTAAATAGCATAGTTTTGAATTTTTGTGCTATACCTTGATATTTTCTCCGTATACTTCATAGTTACTTCGCAAGCTACGAAAGTATACCAAATCCTCTTTGTATTTATTAACTTATAGGTTCTACTTAATAAATTGACCTATAACATAATGTTCAAGCATTTAGTTTCAAAACATAGTAATACAAAGAATGCCTACTTTCAGATGAATAGCCTTTCCCTTTTTATTCAACCCTTTCAAAACGCTTGCTTTGCTTATAATTTCTAAACTTGGATGAAAGAATATTTGGAGACAATAATAACTTGTATACTTATTCTCCAACCGTTTTGTTTTTTAATTAATCAAAAAAAACTATTTTTTTCAACTGAAAGTAAGGAGCAACATTAAAACTTAAAACGAACAAAAATTATTACGTATATGATGGGGTTCGCCCCTTAGGCAATACCTCGCTCTTTACGCTAGAGTTCGAATTTTGTTCCGATTCTTTGAGAATGACCCCTGAATCACAAAGGCCGTTTAATTAGAATAAATAGTTCTTTTGTAAGTACTAAAAAAAAGTTTAGCGTAAAGAGCAAGGTACGTACTAGGGTGCAACCCCCCTCCCCCACCCCGAAAACCTCTGTATACTTTCCAATAACCAATACTATATGTAAACAATAAGCAAAGTTCAAAACTTGCAGCCCTTTCCCCTGGAAATGTGGGGGATTGAGTCATCCTCAAAATTTTGATCGAGTGACTTTAGGGAAAAATGAGCGTAGGAGAGGGCCTAGTAGCCCTCCAATTTCTTTGGTCACTTAAAATGAGAACTAGGACTTTTAATTTCCGTTCGAATGAGTCCATCTCGAAATATTCTAGGACCACTGGGTTGATACGATCACCCCTGAAAAAAAACAACAACAAAAAACAATAACAACAAATAAACCGTGATCTTTCTTCTGGCAAAAAATATAAAATTCCACATTTTTGTAGATATGAGCTTGAAACATCAACAGTAGGATTTTCTGATACGCTGAATCTGAGAGTGGGATTTTCATTAAGATTCTATGACTTCTAGGGGGTGTTCCCCCTTTTTTCGAAAATAAGGCAAATTTCTCAGGCTCGTTTTGATCAGTAAGATAAACTTGAAAAACTTATATATTTGAAATCAGCATAAAATTCTATTCTTTTGATGTATCTATTGGTATCAAATTTTCGTTTTTTTCAAATTTCGGTTACTATTGAGCCGGATCGCTCCTTATTTACAGTTCGTTACCACAAACTGTTTGATGTTGTGCAGCTATGAAAATACTTCGACCAAACTAAATTAAAAGCTCTGGTGATTTTGCTCGGTTGCTTGTAAAATTTTAATTTTAGGGCTCTTTGGTCCAAATTGGTTCTCTGATCAGATGATTCTCATTTAAAAAAACAAGTATACTGTGCATATGGAAAAAGACCGATACCTCTAATCAAACAGTTCATGGTAACAATCTGTACGTAAGAAACCCGTCTCAATAGTAACTGAAACCCTAAAAACGGAATTTTGATGCCAATAGATACATCAAAAGCATCAGATTTCTATGCTGACTTCAAATATATATGCTTCATCACCCTTCAACAGTTACAAGCCCGAGAATATTTGCCTTATATTCGAAAAAAGGGGGAACACGCCTTAAAAGTTATAGAATCTTAATGAAAATCACACTATCAGATTCAGCGTACCAGAAAACCCAACTGAAGAGGTTTCAAGCTTCTATCTGCAAAAATGTGGAATTTTGTATTTTTTCCAGAAGATAGATCATGGACGCGAGTTTATTTTTTTATTTATCTCTTTTCTTCCCAGGGGTGATCGCTTCGACCTTGTGGTTCTAAAATATCGCGAGAGGGCTCATTCGAACTTAAATTGAAAGTCCTAGTGCCCTTTTAAGTGACCAAAAATATCGGAGGACAATTAGGCCCCCTTTTATATTCTTTTTCATCCCAAAGTCACCCGATCATAATCTTGAAATAGCCATTTTGTTCAGCATAGTAAAAATTTCTAATGGCTATGCCTTTGAGAATGACTTAACCCCCTACATTCCCTGGGGGAAGGGCTGCAAGTCATAAACTCTGCCCATTGTTTACATGTAGTATTGGTTATTGGAGAGTATACAGACGTTTTCGGGGGATATTTTTTATGGTGGGGGGGGGGGGGGTCAGGAGGAGAAGGTTACATGGGAGGATCTTTCCATGGACAAATTTTTCATTGGGGAAGGGAATTTTCCACGAAGGAGTGCCGGATTCTCCATTATTATTTAAAAAACGATTAGAAATTAAATAAAAAAAACAAGTTCTTTCAACTGAAAGTAAGGAGCAACATTAAGTTTTAAAATGAACAGAAATTACTAAGTATATGAGGGGCTCGCCCCTCCTCAATGCCTCACTCTTTACGCTAAAGTTTTTTTTAATACTTTCAAAAGAGCTATTTATTATAATTAAACCTTTGGTGATTCAGGGGTCATTCTTAAAGAATTGGAACAAAATTCGAACTTTAGCGTAATGAACGAGGCATTGACGAGGGGGCGAAAACCCCTCATTTCTATCCAGTGATAAAGTTGTCCAAAAATGTCAGCTCATTAGATACATACCTCTACCTGCTTCTGCCGTTGCAGCTGTTCTTCTTCTAATAGAAGTTGACGATCAGATGAAGTTCTCCTTTCATCAAATTCATCAAATGGGTTCCTCCGTTTAGGTCTGGATGTTTTTGAAATTAGAAACTGTAACATAAAATAGTAAACCAAAGTAAAAATAAGAGAGAAAAAAGTAAAACTAATAGTAACAAAAAGTCCCATGGCTTGAGAATTTCCAGGGGTGCAGGGGAAATTTAATACTTATCTGTCTTTAAAAAGATTGATAAGGAAAATAGGGAAAATTAATCTCCAAATTCTTCATGACTGTATTTTCACGATTTTTTACCTTTCTGTTGTCTAGGAATAATTGAATGGTTTGTTTTTTGTTTCTTTTTTTGGACAGGCAACAACCCAGGTCACGGATTTTACACCTTGTATTCAACCTTGTCATATTTCAATCCGGCACCGTTTTTAGGGGTTTCAGGTTTTTTTTTCTTACCATGGGCCTTTGTTAGCCCTTTAATTGGGCGAACCATGGCCCTAGTAAAGGGCCATGTTCTTTTGAGTCTGATATATGTTCAGACTCAAAAGAACAAACTCTCTGTGAACATAGTACACAAAAAAGCAGTTTTAAAAGGATATTATGCCATTCTTGTTTAATAAGATTACAACCCAGCACATCAAAGTGATAATTTATGTGTCATTGTGCCTCAAAGCAGCGAAATTTCTGGGCTTGGAACTTCTAAGATAGCCTATATGTTTCCTAAATACCCAAACGGAGGTTTACAGTCATTCATCATGGCAATAACAGCTGCAAGATTCCAACCTAATGATTTCGCAATCCCACATGGAGCTAAGACTTAACAATCAGTTTATATTATCATAATATGTCAAATATTAGAAACATGAAACGTGATATTATACATGTCTGTTTTTTTTTTCTTTTCAGAGAAAAGAAAGTGGATTAGAAATTCAATCATGCATTCATCCTCGTTTAGCTTGAAACAATTTAATATTTTGAAGCGATTGGGGAATCCTTGACCAATATCCTTCATACTATACCTACTGCCTGAATATGTCACCCGGCATATTGTATTAGATGATCATGATATCTCTTTGTATGCAGCGAGTTAAAACTCTGAATTGTCAAAACCTACCAACTCAGAACAATACATTTCTAGCCAACCATAACACCTATCTAAGAACAATGAATTATTTCCAGGAATTTGTAGCCTTCGTCACTGGGTTTGGCGTGGGTCTTGTTATCCCCAAAGCATACCAATCAGACCTTTCAACTACTCGGAACATAATCGCTATCTGAAAATTTTGATTAGATATCATAGGATGATGGACAAGGGCAAAGAATGGCATGGAATGAAGAATGGTTGCTCTTAAATCAGTTTGGTCCCTAAAAAGGTCACGTGAAATTTCAGTTACCACTCGAAGGAGCTTCCATCCAATTTTCTTTAACTGCCCTTCGACATAGAATGGGTATAAAGAAAAAGTAACACATCGGAAACACACCCCTCTTTCTTATTTCTACACTAGCGTAGACTCTGATCTGTTCACATACAACACACTTTTTGCATTTCACACATTTGCATTTGGTGAGATGGTTCATCTGGTTTATTTCTTGCAACTCTTAGCGCACACATTCCAGATAGTCCTTTACTCCTGGTTATTCATCATGACTGAAGTCGTTTGGGTAGACATATTATCAAGAATAACTCTGGCCAGTAGAAATATTGCCATTACAAAAGTCATGTGACAGGACCCCGTGGCTAGGATACCAGGGTGTCAGGATGAATATCACAGCCATGCTTCGATACCAGTAAGGATAAATACAGGCAGTGCGTCGCAAAATTTTCAAGTGCTGTTCTGCTGCTTTGCTTTGAAAGAACATAGACATTACGAAAACTAGGATGGGAAGCAAGTTCTATAAAATATTCTGAATTCATATTGTGTTTAGATTTGGGGAGGGGGAAATGAGTCAATTTTCTGCATGCAGTACTATCCAATTGGGACAAAATAAAAACAGCGATATATACAACACACCAATGCAACTTAATTTTCTGGGGAGATTTTTATATTTCAAAGATATCGAATTTAAAACATACATTTTCCAGTTGGTAATATTTTCTTCTTTTACTAACCTTAGACCCAAGGGTTTTACTAATCATTGATTAAGTTTAGTTTTACGGCATTTATTACGTCAGTCTCTATTTTTTTTCCTATTTGCTCCAGTATTCTGTCTAAATCCACAAGCAACACAAAACAGAAGGACAGGAACGGCTACCCACAGCAAAGGAGAGCGATGATTGATAGAAAAGCTACAAGCAGAAAACTACTTCACAAATAGATAAGATTCTGCATAGGCGTTCGCTGTTCTTTGCTGCACTTAATGCAGCTCAGATGCCAAGACTCTTTTTTGATGAATGACTCAGAGTACAGAAAAAAAATAAACAAAAATAAATCAAAGGTGCCATGCTAAAAGAGCATATTTAATAAGTAAAAACTTTTCAAGACTGATAAATTTTAAAAGTGTATGCATCCTCCATTTGTTATTTCTCTAAATTTTAAATATCTTTCCATGATTTTCACTTTGATTTTCATGTAAGACACTTATTTACTAGCATGTTTAAGCCTTTAAAACTATATGTATGCAGATAAGAGTAAGTGCATTTCCTTGGTTAAGCCATGATCTGTCTAGTAGTAATCTCAATTCACACATCTTTTGTTTAACCTCAGAAATTGCTTCTGTCGTTCCTTAAGGTTCAATCCTATAGTTCGTGTTGCATGTAATTTATGCTAACAGCCTTTTGTTTGCAGTCATAAGATGAAACTTGCAGCTCTCTGTAGGCTATGTCATCCCACATCTTTTCAAGCTGGTAGCGTTAGTTCTACAGTTTCAATTAAAGCAACTAAGAGACAATTTTTTTAGGAACGGCCTCCGCTGGGAAGTCATGCCGGCAGTACGCCAAACAAAAAAAAAACTTTTAGGTACTTCTGGCAGGAAATTCCCTGATGTAGGTAGTCCTAACAAGTTGTACTAAGATGAGTGTATCTTGTCAGCTTAGCTCTGCATGTAAAGTTTCGACAATTCCTCCGACAGAAGATAGTGCATATTATGGTGCGCAGGGTAGCACACACCTAAGAAAGAGCAAAGCTCACCCGATTATAACATAACATTAAAAAACGCGTTTTTAAATAAATTTTCAAATATAGAAGAATTGTCATTTAACACTGATTCAGGAGTGATAATTAATATCCAGTTAAACTTAAAAGTAACAATAAAAAAAATTATTGAAATTTCTAAAAGAGCTTGGAAATCCTCAAAAACACTGATGGATAGAAAAGTATAGGATTGACATTCCGACGCTCAAAAACCCCTGGATTGTAGTGTTTAAGAGAGGGTTTAAGGAAAAGAAGTGTGGTTCAAGAAATGATTCATGGATTGTGGTTTTTAGTTCTTTATCTCAAACTGAAGAGACTCACATTTCAGCTTGGGTAAGACCAAAATGACATGTCAAGTCTCTTCTATTTGTTTTTCCTTTTAGACCAGGGCTAGCAGGCGACAGGAAATAAAAGAGAGATGAATAAAGGCTCATTTGAAAACTTATCAAAATTGGCATATCAATAAAAATTCATATTTTAATTCCACCTAAAAAGAAAGTCCCATTAGAGAACTTAAAAAGAACTTGCAGAAAAAAGTAAGAAAAATTATGTCTACTTATCCCAAAAAATTAATTGTTGTTTTTTTTTTTTTTTCGTTAAAAAATGGGAATTCAAAACATAGGCGAGTGATATTGATGAACCAGGTTCACCACCCTGAATTTAGCTGTCCTAACCACTTAGCCGTCCTAGCTAAGGAGTCGGCGCGCTGGTTTGAGAATTCTTTGTCCAAGGGGCAAGGGTTCGATCAATGTCATAGCCAGTTATTTAATTTGGGATGGGGGCCAGTTGTGTGACTCTGTTAGCTCAGCCAGAGTCGACCCAGCTTTTAAATGGGAACCTGGAGAAATCTAGAGAAGGTAAGCAGGAAGGGCATGGGAAAGCACAGGATGGCTGGCCCCAAACCTCCCATTGCACTTCCAGGCTGAAGGCCCACGAGACAGAGATCAGCACCGCCGGTTTGGACCTTGAGGGTCTAGCGCCGTCGTATTACTACTACTACTACTACCCTGAATTACTCTTTCAAATTCATCTGGACAAATTAATATTTCCTGCCTAGTTGTAGGTTTGTTTTCCTTGTATTTACATGTAGTTTTATACATTCGAAATAAAAAAACAAAAAAACATTCAAAATCATTCCCAAAGGATAATTTTTTTTCTATCACAAAACCTGCAAAACTTGGAATATTTAGATCATTTTGACAGAAAAAAAATTAAATTAGCATAGTTCTGATTGAATAAATCTTCCTTTAACTGTAGTGACTGTTGGACCATTTGCTTAGTGATTTTTTTTTCAGTGGCAACACTGACCTAAGGTTCACACTTAGCAACATCTTTTCGAGTTATGCAGATTTTACCTTTTGAAGATTTCCATATGACTGAACAGCAGCTTCGAAATCACTTTTTAAACGCTTAACATGTATCTTCTGTGTTGGGGATAGTGAGGACATCAACTTCATAAGTCCATTCACATCTACGGTTGTGTCTGATATTAGATGCTTAACAGAAGCCATGGCAGATTTCCTAAAAGATTACCAAAATCTAGTAAATTTAATGATAGGGGTATAAAAGAAAAACAGGTTTGTGAATATACATAGGTTCGTTGTTCTTGTGCTGTTATAAAGTAAAAAAAAAAAAAAAAAAAAAAAAAAAAAAAAAAAAAAAAAAAAAAAAAAAAAAAAAAAAAAAAAAAAAAAATCAGAACAGAGTACAATGTGACCAAGTATGGGGTTCTGTATAAGCTAATCAACTGGTACACATTTGACTGATGACATGTCAAACAGCAAGCTGTAAAAAAAACGACGTTTTAACTACCTTTCTAAGGCTACAATGAAAGAAAGGTTAAGATGGCCAGGCCACGTTGCAGATGACTACCATTGTTTACCCCTCCCTCCCTGCAGAAAATACACCCCCACGCCGTGGAGAAAAAGGCTTTCCAAATTTGAGGATTTTTATTTGAGGTTTTTTTTTCGGTAGGGGGAAAGAATTTTTGTACTTGTGTACGCTATTATTTGCCACTCACTCAAGTTTACGCCGTATAAAACTCGAGAACAAACCAGTTTCTTCATTAGTTTCTTTCACTTAGCGTAAGACAATACAAAGACAAATGACAGAATAGATGGGAAATATATAATTTGGGCTATATATTCGCACATAAGAGGGGGGGGGGTGAAGTATTTGGACAGTTTCAAGTCAGAAAACAATTCTTACTTCATAATATGCAGAACAATTGTACCTATCGCATTTTGCATGCAGACCCACTATACTTTACACCCCTTAATATGCAAATATTTAGCCCAGATTTGTTTCTAAAGTAACTAAGGAACTAACAAAGAAACCAATTTGTTCTCGAATTTTACACACCGTAAACTTGAATGAGTGGCATATAAGAAAAGATATTTAATTTCAAAAAATGAGTATAACAAACCCCAAAGGACCGTATTTGCATTTTGGAGTCATAAAATCATAAAATAAAAAAAATAATAAAAATACAACAACAAAAAACTGGCTAAACAATAATAAAAGTAACAAAATCAGAAAGGTAAAGCAAATCATTAGTCAGAAAAAAAGAAGACTCTGAATGTCAGAAAGTTAAAAAGGTAAAAACAAAACAAAAAAAAGTGAGATAAAATTAGCATTGGAAAAGTTTAAAAGAGAACATATAAACAATGGGGAGGAAACAAAAGAATCACACGAACATAAAACTTGGATATCACCATTACCAAATAAAAAAAGGAAACTAGTGGTTTATTTTATGAGTAATGAAGGGGACAAAGGTTTTTTCCATACCTGGAGGTTAAGCAATGGATGGGGGATAAGATAGGAACGGCCTCAGAAACAGTACTTAGCAGGCGGTTTCTGGATAAGGAGTGTCTTTTGGGGAAAATGTTTTTGGTAAGAAGGTTTATTATTGCATCTTTGCGAAGCAGAGGGACAATGTTCCTCGCCTGTGCTCAACTCAAAATTTTTCATGGAGAGAGCCGGATTTCCCGGTATTAATTGAAGACGGTCACAAATTAAATTAAATAAAAAAAAGTCTTTTCCAACTAAAACTAAGGAGCAAAATCAAAACTTAAATGAACAGACTAGATGAAAATGTTAGCAAAATGATTGAGCTTTTGTGAGTTGAGGGTGCAAGAATACAGGGTCCAATTAGTATGAGAGGGAATCAAGAAAAAAAAACTTTTGATCACTCACAGGCCCTAGTGTGATGTGCTGAATTTTGGACAATGGTATAGTAAAGGAACCAGCTCCAGAAAGCTCCAATGGATTGGCATAGATGTATTCTTCAACTTTGTCAATTTCATTTTTTGTTTAGGCCAGTCGTATGAATAGTTGGCTATGCTTAAACAGTGAAAATGAAACAGGATTTTGGTGAGGAAAATCAAGCACCCTTCCAATATATCAGCCTTGTTGATCATCTTTGCTTTGGTATGCTACAGCATATCATAAAGCAAAATCATACATACCTGTCAGAATTGTAACAGCAGAATCATATATTCCTGTCATTTAAAATGATTTTTTAACCAGTGAAGGGGTAAGGTAAGTCTCCTGGATCTGACATAAATTTTCATGAGTCTTCCTTTTGGTAAGATGTCATATGGGTTTGTTTGTTGCCATTTCATGAGCTTGTGCTCTTTGAAAATGACCCTGTCAAGGGGCTGCAGTACATGGAATGCATGGGCTGGTAGCTTGAGAATAGCAATATTCTTTTCTGGAGCAAGCTCCATAAGTGCAAATAACAAATGGGAGCCATCGTCATCAAGAATAAGAAGTGCTATTTCTTTAAACCAGTTATAGAAGAGGTCTGCTGTCTCCCATCCTTTCTTAGTATCTGAAAAATATCCATCTGGAAGGTCTTTAATAGGTAACCATGAACTCCAAGTGTTTTTCCCCAAAAAGATTACCAGTAGTGGAAGTTTCTCATCTGATGTATCAATATTTGTGGAAAGAGGTGTGTTATTATGCCCATTGGCACTATGGGATTTGAGGATTTTTCTGGGGCAAACCCCAAACCCCCCACAAAGAAAAGCTACCACGATGGGTTTTTTTCAGGGGCAAGTCCAACACTGCTTGTATCTCCTAACTGCTTTGTGAATAAAATAGCATACTAATAAATAACAGTAATTAGTTAAGCTATCCTATTAACTTATCAGCTATTCAGGATCATTTTATTATGACTATATTTTTCTACACTATCATTTAAAATTTGCTACCTACCTTGTGGCCAACAAAAATGCCCTCCTCAAAATTTTGAAATTGCTTTATTACAAAAGGAATTGAAAATGGTGGAAATATTGAATACTGTTGTCAAGCATACAAGAAAAAGGAAGAAGAAGGCATACAGAACGAAAGAGATGTGTCATTACTGTGCCAAATAAGACAGGGATGTCAGGGGGTCACCCTATCTGGTAACTCTGCTTCTCAAATTTTTTCAGGCATTCAAATTCAGAATCATAAACTTTATGAAGTAACAGTGTTCTGTCATTCTTTCTATTTTCAATTCTGCTTTTGCCTTCAGAGAGTAAACTCATCTTGTACTAATTAAAAATACAGATACAGACAGTTCCTCTGCACCATCTGGTCTCTGGGCAGACCCAATCACCTCCCACTCAAGCCACCCCAGTGAGAGTAATTTGTCACCATAAATTCAAAACGTGGTCTCTGTCTTGATAAGCAGTCGAAGAACAAAAATTATATTGAATATGTGTTTAAACTTGAATAATTTTAATTGTGGTAAAATTCTAGTTTACCTGCTTTTTGTTATCTTGGAAGAAAGTTAGGTTAGGCAAATGAAACTTTCAGTAATGATTTTAGGGCCAAAAACATACTCAGGAAAGGTATTGCCAAGCTTCCATGTTAACCCTCTATTGTTAACCATGTCTATATGTATTGAAATTTTGACAAAACAACATTTGCAGATCATTGAAAACTCTTAAATTGGGATTGAGCAAAGTTGTGAAGCTGAAGACAGTTTTTTTTTGTACTCCATTAGAGCAGAAGATATCCCCCCCCCCTTGTCCAAGCAACTCCAATCAGCAAACTACAATTGATTTAATCTATCTAGTTATATTAAAAATCCTATCATAAAAAGCATTAAGTCCTGTTTTTGGTGATTTCTTTTTTCATTTAGAAAATAATATTTAGTCTATATCTTTCTTCTGATTTTTCAATGACTCCATTTCTGTTCTATTTATAGAAATATGAAAAAAACCTCGTTTTCTTAAAGAGTTAAAGAGGCTGCATCCCAAAGTCGAACCTTAAAACATACAGGAATTAGGAGAGGCAGTTGGGAGGCTGCTGCCCCCCAAACGCCCTGCTTTTAAAGACTCTTTTGTACAGGTTTTTTGTTTTGTTAATTAAAAGAGGGCCTTTCTGAAGCCAAGAGCAGGGGGTTAGGGGGGCGGCAGCCCCCCACAACAAAAAACCTGTATATGAAGGAAAAGTCGGAGGGGGATGAAATTTGGCAGGTTTCTTAGTTGGAGCTTGGGCTACGAAATGCATCCCTCCCCATCCCTCTGCGACCACTGGAACTGAAGATCGCTTAACATTGTTGTGGTTCACCTCTTTAAAGAGGCACAAGTGTGCCTCCTTGATGTAGGGGGTGTGTTAATATTCACCATTCACTCCACTTTAAAATGTTTCAACAAAAGAAAATCTAATCCAGAACTGATAGATTGTTAAGAAAACTATGAATATGAGGACAAATATTTGACCTGCTTAAATGTTGTGAAATAAGAGGCATAGGCCTAGAAAATTTTTGTAGTTGCAATTAACTAGGTTTGCCTATTATCTTGATGAAAATGCTCTGAGGTCTATACATGATAAGGAAATATGGCAGGAAATCAGAAGTTTCAAAGGCAGTATATTTGCATAAATACTAATCTGGAACACATTAGGAACTGTAGGGAATCATTATTTTGCATTTTTTATTAATCAGCTTTTTGTATGATCTATTTGATTGAATCATGAATCTATGTGCTATATCTTAAGAACTCACTAGATTTAGGAAAAAATCACTAGTTTTAGAACAAAAATCACTAGCTAGAAGGAAACCACTAGGCAACATAAAAAAAATCATTAAAAACATTAATAAATCATGGGCGGCAACCCTGAAGATAAGTCTTCGAACCAAGATTAGGATATTGGGAGCTAATACATAGCTCTCTATGTTTATGCATTAATGCATAAACATATAGCTATCACCTTATATCACATTTACAGCCAGATAAGGTGGACTGCATCCTCCTGTAGAACAATCTTGCTGTTGAATTGATGAAGTGACACAATTACTGGGTGTGATGAGGTGAGGCATCCTACTGGTACTTCTATTCTGCATTACTCCACTTCAAATCAACTGCATTTTTGAAATAATTAATTGATTCACTAGTGACAATTTCATTGGAAAGACTGCTCCAAGTTGAGAAAGCACATACTGAGCAAAATGTGTCCTCTCTGTATTTTGAGGGCTCCTGTTGAAGCTTCATTGAGTGGCCTCATGTCATAGTGGCAGGGGAGGGAGTAAAAATGGAGTTAGCCATGTTATTCTGGTGCAATTTCTTGACAAAAATGAAATCTCCTCTGTGCTGCTGGTAAACCAATGTGGGTATCTTCAGGCAATACAGACAATCAGGATAGGGAAGCTGTTGGTGTGGGGCACAAAGCTTAGTTGCTCTTCTCTGTATGCTCTGTAGGGCTGCCATATCTCCCTTATATTGAGGATTTGTAACAGGGCAGCCAAACTCCAAATGTGGTCTTACAAGAGCATTATATAATTTTATAATTATCAGAGGTTGACACAATGATATGGTTCATTTAATTAGTCCCAGGGCTCTGTTGGCCTTAGGAACTTGTTGTATAGTGTGCTCATGGAACCTCAACTTCCTGTTAACAATCACCCCTAAGTCTTGTTCACTCTCAACAGCCTCAATTTGGATATGTGTGCCAGATTTATTCAGCATAAAATATGGAATCTGATTGTTGTGGGGACCCATGTGAAGGACTTTGCATTTTGATGGGCTGAACTCCATCATCCAGGGTTCAATAGTCAGGGTTATTACCTTAAATTACCTTAAATCACATTTGCCAGCGAGATAAGGTGGTAGATCCTCCTGTAGTTCTTGCTGGTGGTGAGTGATGTAATTATGTTGGCTTAGCTTCCCAGTCCAGCCTCCACTCGGCCCTCTCCCAGTCCCTGTCAACTCCAGCCTTGAAGGAGTGGGGAGTCTCAGCTTGGATGGTAGACTCAGATAGGCTATTCCAGAGGGGGACCACCCAAATGGAAAAGAAACCATGTTGTTCCCTTCTCCGACATCCAGGCAGGTGAAGCTTAAGACTGTGACCTCTTGAATTGTTAGCCAAAGAGGGGGTGAAGATCTGGTTCATTTCCGAACCCAAGGTTCTGAAATGCATGGAATGTAGGGTAAAAAAACCAGCAAAATTATGTAAAACTAAAACCCTTACATCTTGTTATCAAAGAGGAATTAAGAAGAATTGTATAGGCTACATCAGAGATAAGTCAAAAATCTAAGCTATGCATCAATATGGTTATTGTTAAAATTGTTTAATATCAAACACCTGAAATTATTACTTTATTGACTTACCTACAAGGAACTCTTTTTGGATATACCAATTGTCTTATTTTGATGCATATATCCTTTTGGTGTTTCAGTTTTATTCACATATTAACAGAAAGCTGATTTTCTTCCAAATCTATAGGCCTAAATGTAACTTGTATTTCTTGATATTTGTTCCATAAATTGCAAATATTAATTTTTTGTCAAAACAGAGACTAGATTTTCAATTTATGCTGACAAATTATTGGTGAAAATTTGACCATGAAGGTGGGGTTCTTTTTACTACCTTCACATTGCATTATACTGTAGTAAAACATGGGTGGTACAAAAACCCATTGCTATTTTTCTGAAATGACAAAGAAAAGTAGGCTAGTCTTTCCTAAAAAGAGGTCTTTTACCCTAGGCCTAGGCTATACAGTTTGGGCTATAGCCTATATCTCTGCAGGTGATGTTTATTTTAACAGCCTATTCAGATAGCTAAGAAATACACTTATCACCATAGTCAGAAATGCATCCTGAATCCAAATTTAATATTCATTTTTATCAGAAATGAATTTCTACCTTCAACCGTATATATACCAATTCAGAGTATATATTTTCACATTAGGGGAGGATTGGTTTAAATTCTAACTTATATTTATAGTCAGAATTGCAACCTAAATTAAAATTTAACATTCATTTGAATTAGAATTGAGCTTTACCCCTCCCCCACTAATGTACAAATTTATACCCTGAATTGAAATATACCTCAGAATTAGTAAATAAGGATGGGAGTGAAGTTAATTTCTGATACAAATGAATGTTATAGCCTACTTGAATTCAGGATGCAATTCTGATTGTAGAGGTAAGTCTGTTTCTTAATTACCTGAATAGTCTGTTAATATGAACATTATCCATTTCCTTTTGAGTAGGGCTAACAGTACATTAGTACCATATAAGTTATACAAAAACAGTCAATACCTACAGTTTAGAAAACTCTGCAGGATCCACAGTTTGGCTATCAGTTAAGGAACTGAGTTGCTTAGACAGGTTCATAATAACTAAACACTCTTTTTGAATATTGTGGATACTCTCAGCAACATGAAGGCTGCACCTTCGATATTTTTGACTAACATTGGAAGATGTTCCAGAAGCATTGTCAACAGCTCCATAGTTTTTAAAATCTGCTTGATTTAGCGCCATTGTCTTCGATTTCTTCAATAAAAAAATTTAGCTTCTATAGCATGAGTGTAAAGTGATTTTACGCATCGCCTAAAACACATACTATTAATAGAGGGTTCTTCCAAGATCAAAATAGCGTTCATCAAAAACTACACTAAAAGTTTAAATAAATGTTTTTCTAAAACAGAAACGTTAAAAATTAGCAATTTTACTTTGAAAACTTCCAGTTTTATTTTGTCCCCCTGTGAAATACGCAGCTTGACGGCAAGCAAAAAAAAAACAATATTCCATTCATAAATAGAACTCGAATGTTCCATATTTAACTAGGTTCCTACAATTTAAAGCAGTCTATTACCATTACTATATCCCCTTCCTATATCAAATTTGCCTAAGCTAGGATCACATTTACCAATTTGAATAGCAAATTGACGATAAAAAGGTTCATTGTTAACTTTAACCCTCAGATTCTCCTTAAAAAGACTCTGATATAGGGTATTCATGACGCCAATAAATTTTGGTAGAAAATTTATCCAGTTCACATAAGATTTTACTTTTTGTCACTTTACGGCTAGTTTTTGGCTTTACAGCAAGTTAGCTGACTTTCTTGGTAAATTCATACAACCTTTAGCTTCTTTCCGACTATAATAAGAGATTGTCAAATGAAAAAAAAACGGCTTTATAACTTTTAGTAAACGTTATTAGCTTTACTGACAAGGTGTGAGTCCCGTATGAGGAACTGACTTCCTTCACAACTTCGTATGGAGCCGAGAGGGAATGGAGTACAGGACTCACGATTGTGCAATTAAAGAGATGGTGGTGGATATGCCTTCCAACATATAAATACGAATGCTGGTGATAAATGACGGATTTTCACCAACTACTATAAGGAATTATCTGGCACACTACTTCCTTTCTCTTCGTGCTTCTTCACCTTGCAGTGGAAACTCATTTTAGGTAGGCAAAACACGGAGTAGCATTAGGCTATTTTGAAATGTATATTTTTTTTTATATGTCAAATAAGAAGTTTGCAAACCTTCATATTTTTCATAAAAAAACAAACAATTATACAGTCTGAAATATATATTAAAAATTTTCTTACCTGACATGTTTATTTCAGCTGTCGCCATTTGCCAAACTTTCTCTGTCACGTCTTTCCTTGAGTAGGCTGGAAGTTTATAGTTGTACAGTTCTTGATGCTTCTCCACCTCTGCTACGAATTTCACGTTTAATTCCTGGCCTGATGTGTTGGGAGCCAAAATGATTGGATATTATCAATACGGTAGCTCCCGATAATGTGGGGGCAACACTTTGCAACGCAGCTGTGACCATTGCTCGAGGCTCACATGGAACGAATTTTAGACTGATTGGAAACCCGTCTCATCTGGATTGCCTCGTGGGCTGGCCCCCACTCTACTTCGAAGCCATGATCACCAAACAGCTCTGTGTGCAATCGGTTAGAAATTCTAGTTTCAAAATAGTTAACCCATCGGCGCTGGGCCTAAAAGCCTGAGTGCGACCCGAACGTCATTTTTTTTTTGCTGAGTAAACAGTGATGTCCCGTAGCAATATTCAATTTCACCATCTCCGCAATGTGTATATACATTTCCTAAGATTCAGAATACTTATGATCCTTTATACTCTAATCATGACTACTTTTACGCTAAAACCTTCAATAAATGTAACAAGAGACTTGAGGTCAAAGTGATGATTTGACAAAATTAGGATGTGACCTAATTCCCTAGTACAAAGCTATTTCAGTTCAGTGACGGTTCTGTTGTCTTGGGCGAAATCTTGAAAAGCACTCCCCCTGACAACCCAAAAATTTCAAGTCGAATTTTTAACAAAAAAAAAAATTAATTACATTCGGTCTATTTAATTTTATTTTCAGGGAGTGGCGATGAAGATATAGGAAAAATAAATTTCAGATTGAATTCGCTTATGCTTACTGGTAACTGCCCTGTTACTTTACTTTAATAAAAATAGAATTTCAAAATCCCACAGTGGTTATAACCGTTAGGTTATTTATTTGAAATTTTGCTCCCGGGTAAGTGCTCCCTTTGTTCCAACCCCCCCAAAAACCGCCTCCTTTTCAGTGAGATAATCTCTGAGGCTTATCGTTGGTATGTTGTCTAGAAGTAATTCATTTTTCTCAGTATTGTAAAACCCCTTGGACAATATACATTGATTCATTTCTAATAAAGTAGTTGAGTTCGTCGCGCTCTGACTGGGTTAAGCAAAGTTCGAACAAATATGAGAGGCCAATTTTTCCAATACCTACGGCGCTTAAAACTACAACAGACACAAACGCGGCTGGGGGCATCTTAAAAACAAATACCCGAAATAGATGGATCATGTAGAAAACATGGAATCTAAAAGCTCTCTGAACACATTTTGGGTCTAATCACCATAGTATGATAAGCGATGCCGCTTTTACGTGCATACATCTGTTAAACTTTTGGTAAAAAGTTTAACAGATGTATATATATATATATATACAGTATATATATATATATATATATATATATATATATATATATATATATATATATATATATATATATATATATATATATATATATAAAATATTATTAAGCTTTTTTACAAAGAATTTTCCCCCGAGGGCAATGCCATTTTAAAAGTGACAACATTCCCAATTAAAATTTAATAAAATCAAAGTAGCAAAAATGCGCATGATTCAAACTATAGAAGTTTCCAAATGATAAGATTTAATACCGAGAAATTCATGAACAAAATTAAATTATTATTTGAAGTACTTTAACAAAATTCTTCGTCAATTCACTATAATCATTTTTGTCCATAAATAATACAGATATAATCTATGATCCCCTACCACAGGTTAATGAGACAATACTGACACCTCAAAAATGTTCTGGTGGGAACCACTAAAGAATCGTCAAGCAAAAGCCTTAACTATATCTCGGACAAGAACTTTTACTTCTTACAAGGCCCTTCCAAGGTAAAAGCTCTCTTCCTAATGCATACAAGGTCTATATACGCACTTCAAATTTTGGAGGGTCATTTACCTTCCTGGTACAAAGAATCAAAATGCCAAAAGTAAGCCTTTAAAGGAAAAATTGTGAAAATTCCGAGATTTCGAAATTAGTTGCGGAACCAACGGTGTGCTCAACGGGCTTGCCTTTACAACAACGTTGAATTTAAAGTTAAGATGAGTATGTTGACGTTCCTTGCACGTAGAGCTACTAATTGCTCTTACGCAAAATTCATCTAGTGAATATAAAAATTAAGTTCAGTTTTTGAACATGAAAATTCACACTCTACACTCAGTTTCTGGTAAGATTTGAGCGAGTTAGACTTTGAAAAAATAGGTAATTTATTTAGACAAGTTTTTCTAATTTTTGAACTAGTTTTTATGGTATTTTTTTTCAAAAAATCAAAAAGACTTAAGACAGAAAATCAGCTTAAAAACGACAACAATCAAGTTTTACCTATATCTTTTTAATTTTCAAAAAGGAAAATACAATTCTGTTTTTTACTGGCCAACGAGTAGCCTCATTCTTAATGTTAGGACAGTTGCAATAGCCTTTCTAAATACTTTACCAAAAATTCAAGCATTATAAATTGATACGGTCGGTGACATCTAAATGCCCAAGAAGTTTCTCATGGGCCGAGGATCACACGAACGCGTAGAAAACATACCTGTTGTGTGGAAACAATTCTGTTGAAAAACAATATACTTTTATTTCGACAATAAACCAATATTGTACTATCAAATAATATGTATAAATATTCACTTATATACAGAAAAGACAAGGATTTACCGTAAAATTAACGCCCAGACTTTGAAAAAAAAGGAAAGAAAACAAATACAGAAAAAACCACCCTTTAGAGCTTACCTACAAGTGGACTGCATTAGCCATTGAGCGTTGTACACATCTAATATCCTAAAATTAATTCTAAAAATACATCCTCATTTGTTTTCTTTCGGATTAATATTCCTCTTATCAATACAAAAGAAATGACGAAGGAGGCAATATGGCAAATCATAGCAATAAACTTTAATTAAAAAATGTAAAGCCTTACCTTTCAGCATATATTCTTTAAACAAAATGATAGCAACATATTCTCACAGATAAAAGATTCAGCCTTTCAGCTCATAGGTAAGTTCTATAAGGTCGAACTTCTGCTTTTAGAAAAAAATATAAAGCTATTGATTAGGATGGTGGGAGCACAAAACTCTCCTCCTTAAACCATTATCAATAATTCACCTGGGTGGATTGACACTTGACATGGTAATGCTATCTGTTGAAGTACTATGATTAATGGTCCATCCTTCAGCCGATGAATCACCTTGCTGACGAGCTAGAATACGAGCACTTCGACGAAGATTGGATGGAGTTTGCGGTTGGGAGATTGAGACTCTAGAGCTCCTTCTAGGATCCTGCCCTTCATTCTCAGATCCCGTATGAACGGTTGTCCAGCCTTCATTTGAAACACGTGCATTTCGTCTAGCAGATAATCTTAGACTTCGACGGGTGTTTGGATGCAAAGATGATAGAGATCGAGCAGATGCTGATTCATCTGGATGTGGGGAAGGGGAGGTGATTTCAACTATCTCATCGTCAATAGCCATAAGTCGACGAACAAAATATCGACACATAGTACCATCCCACTGAAAAGAAAAGGAAGGTTGAATTACAATTTTGCATCTAAAACGGGAGGCAGAAGAGATAAAAAAAAAGTTGTATGGAGAAGGGACTTGGAAGGAGTTACGGGTTATCACAATTTTTAGTGTTGAACATGATCGTCTCTTACTAGGTTGCTAGCTAACGCTGCGATCCGGAATATAATTATTTTAAGATGCCAATTAGTATAGCCATGAGTTCGTTCTTTATTATAACTTTAAATATAACAAACCATAAGCCGACGAACAAAATATCGACACATAAGACCATCCCACTGAAAAGAAAGACGGAATTACATTTTAGCATCAGTAAGAGGAGGCAGTAGAGAAAAAAAAATGATGTATGGGGAAGGGACTTGGAACACGAAAAGATGTTTTTATAGGCCCTTTCAGCTACTGAATAAGAATGAAATGTGAAAAGAATTTTTCACATTCTTACGGGAATCGAGGAGGTTTAAATCCCGTCTTTCCTTTCTAGAAAAAAATTATCCATCTTATACTGAGACTTTCTCAGTTGAATAAATTTTAAAGCAATTCTAAAACAAAAATCTCACGTGTCCCATAAAAAAAAAAAATTAAAAAAAAATCAGGAAGCAAAGTCTATTTCCCTGTCAATAAAGGTCAACACTGCGAAGTAAAACACATACAATCAATGGAGGATTTCAGAGGAGTTCGGGGATTCCGTAGAACAGAAAGCTATATAATATCAAGTCGGTTCCTAATTGCGGAAGACAGTAATATATATATATATATATATATATATATATATACTAGCTGTTGGGGTGGCGCTTCGCGCCACCCCAACACCTAGTTGGTCCCCCTGTGCACCCCGGCGTCCCCTTTGTAGTTATGTCCCTGTGTCCCGGTCGTCATTTATATTCCCTGTGTCCCGGTCGTCATTTGTGTCCCGGTGTCCCAGTCTGTGATTTCTCTTTGAGCGTCCCGGGCGTCATTTATATTCCTTGTGTCCCGGTGTCCCGGTCGTCATTTATATCCCCCTGTGCCCCCGGCGTCCCCGTTGTAGTTGTGTCATTTATATTCCCTGTGTCCCGGTCGTCATCCCGGTATACATTCGTTTTTGAATTGGTATATGATGAAATAAATTTTTAATTTTTTCCCTTTTTTTCCTTTTAGTTTTTTTTTATTGGTTTTGACCTTTTTTTAGGTTTTTTAGTTTCTTTCTTTTTCTTTTTAGTTTTTTTTTGAAGTTTTTATCTTTTTAGTTTTTTTACTTTTATTTATATTTTTTTAGTTTTCTTTTTCTCCTTTATTTTTCAGTTTTTTTCCTTTTTTTAGTTTTTTTTTCTTTTTTAGTTCTTATAGTTTTTACCTTTTTAGTTTTTTTTAGTTTTTTAGATTAAATTTTTTTTTAGTTTTTCACCTTTTTTCTTTTTAGTTTTTTATTGGTTTTTACCTTTTTTTTAGCTTTTTTATTTTTTTTTCGTTTTTTCTTTTTACTTTATTTTTAGTTTTTATCTTTTTTATTTTTTTTTTATGTTTATTTTTAATTTTATTAGTTTTCTTTTTCTCTTCTATTTTTCAGTTTTTTCCTTTTTTAGTTTTTTTTTAGTTTTTAGTTTTTTAAGTTTTTTCCTTTTTTTAGTTTCTTTAGTTTTTTTAGTTTTTCGGCTGTTTTATTTTTTATTAGTTTTTATTTTTTTTGTAGTTTTTGCCTTTTTTTAGTTTTTTCAGTTTTTTTTTTAGTTTTTAGTTTTTTACCTTTTTTAGCCTAACCAGGATTTGAACCTGGGACCTTCATTCTCCGTTCTGACACCCTCTCTCACCGAGTGACTACTCCAGCATGTTCATTTTGGTGTTTTAAATGGTATATTATTAACCAAATTAATGTGTTTTACAATATACTAAGCATCGTCATAACAAAAATGACGACAACTAATTTCATGACGTCAGCCGACACAGAAACATGACGTCACCTGATCCACGATCCACAGATCCACAGACAACTTATTTTTATATATATAGATATATATATACAAAAATCAATAACTTCAAGTACCAAAACAGCACTTGAATTGCAGAGAATTTTTTTTTAATGCAGAAATGGTAATCTTAATTTTATAAAAATAGTCTGTAAATAGAAAAATTGGTTAAATTCAAAAAGACTAGCTCAGACTTACTAGGGGTAAAGAAACAGGGATCAAACAGTTCGTGGTAACGAACTGTAGTAAGGAGCGGTCCGGCTCCATAGTAACCAAAACTCTAAAAAATTGAATTTTGATATCAATAGCTACATCAAAAGAATCGCATTTTAATGCTGATTTTAAATATATAAGTTTCATCAACTTTAGTCTTAGCCATCAAAAGTTACGAGCCTGAGAAAATTTGCCTTATTTAGGAAAATAGGGGGAGACACCCCCTAAAAGTCGTAGGATCTTAACCAAAATGACACCATCAGATTCAGCGTATCAGAAAACCCTACTGTAGAAGTTTCAAGCTCCTATCTACAAAAATGTGGAATTTTGCATTTTTTGCCAGAAGACAAATCACGGGTGTGTGTTTATTTGTTAGTTTTTTTTTTTTTTTCCCAGGGGTCATCGTATCGACCAAGTGGTCCTAGAATGTCACAAGAGTGCTCATTCTAACGTAAATGAAAAGTTCTAGTGCCCTTTTTAAGTGACCAAAAAAATTGGAGGGCATCTAGGCCCCCTCCCACGCTAATTTTTTTCCCAAAGTCAACGGATCAAAATTTTGAGATAGCCATTTTGTTTAGCATAGTCGAAAATCGTAATAACTATGTTTTTGGGGATGACTTACTCCCCCACAGTCCCTGGGGGAGGGGTTGCAAGTTACAAACTTCAACCAGTGTTTACATATAATAATGGTTATTGGGAAGTGTACAGACGTTTTCAGGGGGATTTTTTGGTTTTGGGGGTAGGGTTGAGGGAGGGGGCTATGTGGGAGGATCTTTCTTTGGAGAAATATGCCATGGGGGAAAAAATTCAATGAAAAGGTCGCAGGACGAATCTGGTCACGTTAGAAAAAAACGTCAAATTAAGAGCTTAATATACAATGCTGGGTGTTCGGAGCCTCTCTATTATGGAGTATAATTTGAAAATAACACAACTATACGAGCGATAAAACATATATACCACAGCCATAACTCAACTAACGAAAGAACTGCTAAGAGATAACACAACTATAAAGCGAAAACAGGTGAAAACTAACGGGAAAATAAACGAACTAAGAGGTGGAAGGGGCCCAGAGAAAAAATATAATCCTTTTTCAATTTTGAGCCTAACTTCCGCAAAGGAGTAATAATGTCAGAAGCCCCGAAATACCGAATTATTTTCTTTTCAAACAGTTCGTGGTAAGGAACTGTAGTAAGGGGCGACCCGACTCAATAGTAAACGAAACTCTAAAAAACGGAATTTTGATGCTAAAAGATACATCAAAAGAATCGAATTTTTACGCTGATTCTAAATATATAAGTTTTAATTAATTTAGTCTTTGTCATCAAAAGTTACGAGCCTGAGAAAATTTGCCCTATTTTGGAAAAAGGGGGGAAACATCCCCTAAAAGTCATAGAATCTTAACGAAAATCACACTATCGCATTCGGTATATCAGAGAACTCTATAGCAAAAATTTCAAGCTCCTATCTAAAAAATGTGGAATTTTGTATTTTTTGCCAGAAGACAAATCACGGGTGCGTGTTTATTTGTTTGTTTGTTTTTTTTTTGTTTTTTTTTCCCAGGGGTCATCTTATCGACCAAGTGGTCCTAGAATGTCGCGAGAGGGCTCATTCTAACGGAAATGAAAAGTTCTAGTGCCCTTTTTAAGTGACCAAAAAATTGGAAGGTAAATAGGCCCCCTCCCATGCTCATTTTTTTCCAAAAGTCAACAGATTAAAATTTTAAGATAGCCATTTTGTTCAGCATAGTCGAAAACCATAATAACTATGTCTTTGGGAATGACTTACTCCCCCACAATCCCTGAGGGAGGGGCTGCAAGTTACAAACTTTGACCAGTGTTTACATATAGTAATGGTTATTGGGAAGTGTACATACGTTTTCATGGGGATTTTTTGGTTTGGGGGTGGGGTTGATGGGAGAGGGCTTTGTGGGAGGATCTTTCCTTTGAGGAATATGGCATGGGGGAAGAAAAATTCAATGAAAAGGGGGCAGGATTTTCTAGCATTACTATAAAAAAAAAACAATGAAAAAAAATATATGAAAACGTTTTTTCAAATGAAAGTAAGGAATAGCATTGAAATTTAAAACGAACAGAGATTATTACGCATATGAGGGGTTCTAAAAATACCTTAGCATAAAGAGCGAGGTATTTAGGAGGAGATAAATACCTCGCTCTTTATGCTAAAATATTTTTAGTGATTTCAACTATTTATTCTACGGCCTTTTTGATTCAGGGGTCATTTTTAAAGAATTGGGACAAAACTTACGATTTAGTGTAAAGAGCGAGGTATTAACGAGGGTACAAACCCCCTCGTACACATAATAAAAATATAAGAATATAAAAGTTTGTTATGTAAGTTAATTCTTAAGTTACGTATATGTTTTACTAATAAAAACGTTCGTTGAATATTAAAAGTTTTAGTAGCCTTTTTAAGTAACCGAAAAATTGGAGGGCAGCTAGGCCTCCTTCCCCACCCCTTATTTCTCAAAATCGTCTGATCAAAACTAAGAGAAAGCCATTTAGCCAAAAAAAAAAATTAATATACTAAGTTCATTCCAATGATTTATGTGCGGAGAGCCAAAATCAAACATGCATTAATTCGTTCAAAACGTTCAGAAATTAAATAAAAAAAAAAATAGTTTTTTTAACTGAAAGTAAGGAGCGACATTAAAACTTAAAACGAACAGAAATTACTCCGTATATGAAATGGGTTGTCCCCTCCGCAGTCCCTCGCTCTTTACGCTAAAGTTTTTAATTGTTTTAAAAAGTAGAATTGTGGCAAAGAGTCAAACGTTAGCGTAAAGAGCGAGGGATTGCGGAGGGGACAACCCATTTCATATACGGAGTAATTTCTGTTCGTTTTAAGTTTTAATGTCGCTCCTTACTTTCAGTTAAAAAACTAGTTTTTTTTTATTTAATATTCATCTATATCGACTGGTGTCGCAGATACAGAAAGTAGCATACATTTGGTTTTATACTTGTGGACTTTTTTTAATACTACTTCTACTAACACCTCATCACATCATCAAGTCTACTATCACTAGTCAAGCTGCGCACACCCCTGTTCCACCCAACCCTGATCAGCCTTACATTTCATTCCATTCCAATGTGTTTCTACTTCCATTAAATGTTTTCTTACAGCCTCCTCTAGCAGATCTGAGGACGCTATACTTCCCGTTGGTACCAGTAGGACGGCCAAACAGCACGATTTAAGGCAACCTTTCATCCCAAGAATATTATTCCAATAAAAAACACTTGTCACTTTGATGTTCTTCTCTAGTATCGTGGTTGTAGCGTTAGATGCAACCTAATAAAGGACGAATACGGTCTATAGTAATATAAAAGGCCAATGCCTTCACTGAGAATATTCTGTCGGGTGAGTTAGATGCCTGTTTGTAATTAAGAAAACTATCAAACAGTTCATCGTAACGAACTGTAAGTAATGAGCGACGCGGCTCAGTAGTAACCAAAACTCTAAAAAACGAATTTTGATATTCATAAGTATATCAAAAGAATTGTATTTTTATGCTGATCTTTAATATATAGATTTCATTAAGTTTAACCTTACCCATCAAAGGTTACGAGCCTGAAGACATTACCTTATTTTCGATAAAAAAGGGGAAAAACCACTTAAAAGTCATAGTATCCTAATGTAAATCACACCATTAGATTCAGCGTATCAGAGAGCTCTGCTATAGAGGTTTCAAGGTTCTATCAGCAAAAATTTGGAATTTTGTGTATTTTGACAGAAGAAAGATCACGGATCCGTATCTTTTTTTCCCTAGGGGTGATCGTACTGACCCAGCAATCCTAGAATATCGGGAAAGTTCTAGTACCCTTTTTAAGCGACCAAAAAGAATTGGAGGGCAACTAGGCCCCCTCCCAAGCCCTTTTTTCCCAAAATGATCTGATCAAAATTTTGAAATAGCTTTTTTGTTCAGTAATGTTGAAAGATCAAATGATTAAGTATATAGGTGTTAAATGACCCCCCACAGTCCGCTGTAAGTTATGAAATCTTTGCCAAACCTTTTATGTGGAGATAATCTAGGGAATTATCCAGTGGTTTTCTTATACGTGTTTTGTTTTCTGGGAAATGGTTTCCACGGAAGGGGGCATTTCTGAAGTAATCGAGAAACCGATTAGAGATTAAAGTCTTACTCAAATGAATAAATGCATGGAAAATATTTCAGGGTGAATCGTCCACAAGCCATTTTACAGGGAGGTGGGATCCTCAACAAAGATGGAACTATCTGGCAAGAATTTGACGGTTAGGTGCGCTTTTCCTTGGACGAAATTTCCACGAAGGAGTTTTTTGTGAGCTGGAGGGGTTTATACAAAAGAGACTGTACCCTCATCAACGACTCACTCTTTACGTTAAAGTTTTCATTGTTTTAAAAACTAGATTTTTGACAAAGAGTCAAACTTTAGCGTAAAGAGCGAGAAGGTGAGGAGGGGCCAGCCTCTTATACATACGGAATAATTTCTGTTCGTTTTAAGTTTTAACATCGCTCCTTACTTTCTGTTAAAAAAAACTTGTTTTTTTTAATTGAATGAAATAAAGAAGTCTGATGAGAGATAGATAGATAGATAGATAGATAGATAGATAGAGAGAGAGAGAGAGAGAGAGAGAGAGAGAGAGAGAGAGAGAGAGAGAGAGAGAGAGAGAGAGAGAGAGAGAGAGAGAGAGAGAGAGAGAGAGAGTACTCACAGAGGATGTGACTATCTCATTTTTGTAGGGATGCCAAGCCACATCTCTTACACAATTCTTATGATCCCTGTACCTTTTCACCATTTTTCCAGTCAAAACATCATAAACTGCAAAAAATATGGAGGCTAGTCATTATATAATGGATAGCTAGAACTATAACGTACCGATTTCGGTACGAGATTGAGATAGTTTTTTCTTAATGCCAGAGGCAACTATTGGTCATTAAATATTTTTTTTTTGCTGTCCAAACGGTAAACACATAAAAGACAAAATCAATTCAATATTTGTGCCGACCAATGGAAAAAATAACGAAATGTAGGCTTTTTCATTTCACAACCAAGAAATCAAATAAATTTTTAACTTTTTATTTTATTTTTTAAACTGGAAATACTCTTCCACATTTGATGTTTCCCTGAAGTTGACTATAGGTTGGATTATTACTGAAGTCACTCATTTTTTTATATCGGATACGAAGACATTATCTTAATAGACTTTGAGTGTCATAAAATTAAATTGAGTACATCGAAATGACTTCCCCTTTGGCAAAGCATATATATATGCTGCCATCAAAATGAACAGTTTTTTTTCGAAATTGTGAAATATTCTTAATAATTCCAGTAAACATTACTTCTGGAGAGAGATCATTTTCCAGGCTAAAACCAATAAAAAAACTATCTAATATCAACAATAAATAAGGAAAGATGAAATAATTTAGTAGTTATGTCGACTGATATTATAGGCTGATAAGCAGATATATCATGGCCTAAGCGATAGCTGCAACCTAGTTCTAATTACCCTTCAACTGGGCGGCAAGATTAATTTTATGGTTTGTTAATAAAAAGAGTGTCTTATGGGACCCGGAGGGGCTGAGAAGCAGTTATATCATGGTTGAAGCGATAGCTGCAACCTAGTATAGGTAGCTGCAACCTAGTTTTAATTACCCTTCAACTGGGCCGCAAGATTAATTTTATGATTTGTTAATAAAAAGAGTGTCTTATGGGACCTGGAGGGGCTGAGAAGCAGTTATATCATGGTTGAAGCGATAGCTTCAACCATGATATAACAAGAGTGTCTTATGGGACCCGGAGGGGCTGAGAAGCAGTTATATCATGGTTGAAGCGATAGCCGCAACCTAGTATAGGTAGCTGCAACCTAGTTTTAATTACCCTTCAACTGGGCCGCAAGATTAATTTTATGGTTTGTTAATAAAAAGAGTGTCTTATGGGACCTGGAGGGGCTGAGAAGCAGTTATATCATGGTTGAAGCGATAGCTGCAACCTAGTATAGGTAGCTGCAACCTAGTTTTAATTACCCTTCAACTGGGCCGCAAGATTAATTTTATGGTTTGTTAATAAAAAGAGTGTCTTATGGGACCTGGAGGGGCTGAGAAGCAGTTATATCATGGTTGAAGCGATAGCTGCAACCTAGTATAGGTAGCTGCAACCTAGTTTTAATTACCCTTCAACTGGGCCACAAGATTAATTTTATGGTTTGTTAATAAAAAGAGTGTCTTATGGGACCTGGAGGGGCTGAGAAGCAGTTATATCATGGTTGAAGCGATAGCTGCAACCTAGTATAGGTAGCTGCAACCTAGTTTTAATTACCCTTAAACTGGGCCGCAAGATTAATTTTATGGTTTGTTAATAAAAAGAGTGTCTTATGGGACCCGGAGGGGCTGAGAAGCAGTTATATCATGGTTGAAGCGATAGCTGCAACCTAGTATAGGTAGCTGCAACCTAGTTTTAATTACCCTTCAACTGGGCCGCAAGATTAATTTTATGGTTTGTTAATAAAAAGAGTGTCTTATGGGACCTGGAGGGGCTGAGAAGCAGTTATATCATGGTTGAAGCGATAGCTGCAACCTAGTTTTAATTACCCTTCAACTGGGCCGCAAGATTAATTTTATGATTTGTTAATAAAAAGAGTGTCTTATGGGACCTGGAGGGGCTGAGAAGCAGTTATATCATGGTTGAAGCGATAGCTGCAACCTAGTATAGGTAGCTGCAACCTAGTTTTAATTACCCTTCAACAGGGCCGCAAGATTAATTTTATGATTTGTTAATAAAAAGAGTGTCTTATGGGACCTGGAGGGGCTGAGAAGCAGTTATATCATGGTTGAAGTGATAGCTGCAACCTAGTATAGGTAGCTGCAACCTAGTTTTAATTACCCTTCAACTGTGCCGCAAGATTAATTTTATGGTTTGTTAATAAAAAGAGTGTCTTATGGGACCTGGAGGGGCTGAGAAGCAGTTATATCATGGTTGAAGCGATAGCTGCAACCTAGTATAGGTAGCTGCAACCTAGTTTTAATTACCCTTCAACTGGGCCGCAAGATTAATTTTATGATTTGTTAACAAAAAGAGCGCCTTATAGGACTTGAAGAGGCTGAGAAGTAGTTATATCATGGTTTAAGCGAAAGCGGCAACCTAGTTATAATTAGGCTACCCTTCGATTGGGCGGTCAGATTAATTTTATGGTTTGCTAATAAAAACAGTGTCATATGGGACCTGAAGAGGCTGAGAAGCAGGTAAAGCTGTTATATCATGGTTGAAGCGATAGCTGCAATCTAGTAGAGAATGAACCAAGGCCCAAAATAACGAAAAATTCAAAAACACGTAAAAAAAAATACAACAAAACTGGATGATGAAAAAAAAAAAATACAAATTGTAACTGATTAGGAATGGTAACTATTATTTCCATTAGTTTTAATAGTAAACTGTTATTTCGAAAAGTAATTTATAGAAATTTCGAAAAAAAGCATGAAATCCCTCGAAAAAGACAACAGATCAAAACGAATGGAAACTTGCAGCCCCCATCCAGAACAACTAGGAAAATCACTTTTTTTTGCGAAGGCAGCACACTGCGATAAATTTTTTTTGATGAACTGAAACAGCTTTACTAGGAGAGCTACTAGAGCTGAAATAGCTGTTAGGAGAGAACTGAAACAGGGTACAGACCTGAACAGGGAGAACAGGGAACAGGGTACAGGCTCATTTGAAAGAAAGTTGCAACACCTAGTGCCTTTAGTAATTTACAAAATTTTACGAAGAAATTACCGGCTCATCGTGTCCCCCTCCCCCCAAAAAATTCCTTACGTACGCTTTGACCTTTAATAGTTAGAAATGCATGACTAATCCTAAAATTCAATTGATATGTGTCTTAATTCAATAAGCAAGAATCATAAGCTTACCAACTAAAGCACCTGAGGCACATCCTGAATAAATAAACCGCTGCCCGGTTGAAAACTTTGGTGAAAAACGTGCCCTTATAAGGGTATGTTGAACTCTGTGTCCAGTATATGTCATGATGCTTGTATCCCCTTCCAACAGAGAGAACGGGTATCTTCCTATGAACAAAATGTTAAATTACCAAAAAAAAAAAAAAAAAAAAGTCTATGGTCTATACATCAAAGCAGTTGAACAGTGTTGGATCAGGTCACGTGAATTGTACTAGTCAAGTTGGCAACGTTGTTTTAAAAAATAAAAATTAGTAAAACTTGAAGTTAATATAAATAAAAAGAAAGAAAACGTTAAACCACGAAAAAAATCTGTTCATAGTTTTTCCTGTCTACTTATAAAAAAAATCCTTTACGACGCTCAAAAAGACCAAAAAGGCTCACCTATTCTTTGGGGACTTTAATTACTATCCGTCATTTTATAAAGAGGGTTTTACGTACATAGTATTGTCTTTTTTTATTGCTCATTTCATAGACTTTTTTTATTATTCAATTTCTGTTTTTACTCAAAACATTACGATTTCTAAAAATGAAAAAAAATCCCGATTTATAAAAAAAAAAACATCGAGACTAATTTAATTTTTCCTTCCGGAATTAGAACCACTTTCGTTGATCAAAGTTCTCCAAAGAGATCAATAAATGCCCAGTGTTTATCACATCCTGAAGTCAATATCAACACAGAATGTGGAGAAACACACAAATACATTTACTCAGATGGCTGTAAATTCAAAAAAACAAACCAATCCAACAGTTCGTGGTAACGAACTGTAGTAAGGAGCGATCCGGCTCAATAGTAACCAAAACTCTAAAAAATTGAATTTTGATATCAATAGCTACATCAAAAGAATCGCATTTTAATGCTGATTTTAAATATATAAGTTTCATCAAGTTTAGTCTTAGCCATCAAAATTTTAATTGTTTTAAAAAGTAGAATTGTGGCAAAGAGTCAAACTTTAGCGTAAAGAGCGAGGGACTGCGGAGGGGACAACCCATTTCATATAAGGAGTAATTTCTGTTCGTTTTAAGTTTTAATGTCGCTCCTTACTTTCAGTTAAAAAAACTAGTTTTTTTTATTTAAATACATACTAACTACAGGAAACTTTGGAGAAAAAAATATACAAGAGATTACAAAAACCCACGGGCAAGACCAGCGAATACAGAATTTATGTTTAGGTGCGGTCGGGGGCTGCACTACCGGAACTCGGGCTCCCCATCCATATTTATCATCCCTTTGCCCCAGTAAACAGTGCAAATTCTGACATTCTAGTGGGGAAAGGTGGTTCTGTGTCTCCTGGATCCACACCTGGGCAAGGTCATGTAATTTAGCTGAATAAATCTCCTCTAAAATATTATCGCCTAATTTTTTCTTCAATCGTTGATTAGTGCTAAATGGTCGTGGACAATCAAGATAAAAGTATATAGATTGGGTGACATTAGGCTGGTCATGCCCAGGGTTGCTAGGGGTATACTAACAATTTTGGTGATTGCTCTCCCTATGTAATTTTGAAAATTTTGTAATTATTAGAAGACAAAAAAATAAAAATAAAAAATAATGGTGATTTTCTTTCTTAATCAGAAATGGTCACCCCGAGTTTATGCAACTAGCGATAATGTTGTTGTTGTAGTAATGGTAATTCTTTCAAACAGTTCACAGAAAAACAGACCGACAGTTCAAACAGAACTGTAAGGTGGGAGCAGGGTCAGTAGTAACCCCCCCCCCAAAAAAAAAACAGGATTTTGATACCGATAGGTACGTCAAAAGAATCGGATTTTATGCTGATTTTAAATATACAATTTTCATCAAGTTTAGTCTTACCCATCAAAAATTACGATCCTGAGAAAATTTGCCTTATTTTCGAAAAGAGAGGATACACCCCCTAAAAGTCATAGAATTTCAATGAAAATCATACCATCAGATTCACTGTATCAGGGAACCATACTGCAGAGGTTTCATGCTCTTATCCGCAAAAACGTGGAATTTTTTGTTTTTGCCAGAACAAAGATCACAGATACGTGTTTATTTTTATTTTTTTGTTTTTTTTTTCTTCCCAGGGGTGATTGTATCGATCCAGTAGCCCTAAAGTATCGCGAGAGGGCTCACTCGAAGGGAAATTAGAAGTTCTACAGCCCCTTTTAAGTGACCAAGAAATTGGAGGGCAACTAGGCCCCTTCCACTTCTCCCACAGCCACGCGATCAAAATTTCGAGATAGGTGAGAATGTCACGAGAGGGATCATTCGAATGGAAATTAGAAGTTCTAGTACCCTTTTTAAGTGACAATAGGGTAAGATTGGTCTTTGAATAGATAATAGATTAAATTTACCTTCTATTTCTTCTACATAAGCAGGGCAATATAAGTTATAATCAATTTTAGGTAATGTATAAAAGATTGGGTTACATTCGAATGGAAAGACAGAATTTGAACACAACGAATTATAATTCTAAATTCTAGGAAAGGCGTTCGACACGAAAATAGTGAAAAGTGCTATTCAAATACATGTATTAGCTATAGTTTCATAATAATTATCCATCCACCCCGTCATAATGAGAACGTGGGCAAAAAACGCGATCCCCGTCAGAGCGTAAAACGCGGTAAAGCAGCCATCCTTGAAAAAAGGTTAAACAGAGATTTAACTTTTAGCAAGGTTGAAGCTGAAAATAAAGCCCAAGACTTAAAATTTAGCCCTTTTCTGATTAGCACTAAATATGGATAATAATAATAAAAAATATCTGAACAAGACGAGTAAGAGCCCTATATTTCATTGAAACTTAAAAAAATCTAGTCGTATGTGAATCAAACGAAACGCATGAGAATCCTTATTTCTATTGAAATGATACTACCTATAAGAATAGTTGAAAGTACCATTCAGATGTGCATGTTATGTAGTCCCATGATCATTATCCGACAACCTCGTCACAATGCTCCGATCGAGAAAACACAAGGAAGCACCAATACTTGTATAAAATTAAATAAAATAAAAACATTTATTTTAGATTAGAGTAGAAAGCGAGGTTGAACCTAAATAAATAGGCAGGTTTACGGGGAGCTGCACCTCTTCAACCATCTACTTTTCCTGTAGGGGCTTAACATGTGCTCCAATAATAAAAGACATACCTCTTAATTACACTATTTCGATAATTAAGTAACATATTTTGGCGTAGTTTCATTAAAAAATTTAATCTTTCAGCAAAGCGTAAATAACCAGATGCCTCCCCTGTTACTTCTGGATTTCCACTAGTCTTATCATTTCTTACATTTTCAATATAGTTAACCTTATTTTTGGCTCTTTTCCAAGGATTCCCCTCACTTGAAACAAAACCCTCCGCACGCAAGTTCTTGAAATATTAATTGTCACTAAAAATAAATTGTACTCACTAAACTTCACCGGTAGTTGTTCCCAACGATAATCCCACTGAGCACTTCCAACAGCTTTCCTTGTATTTGTTTGTGCGTTTTCGCTAGAGAACCGTCTCATATCCCATAATTTTATTGTTTGATCTTTTGAATTGGTTATCAAATAGCGACAGTCTTTTCTCGAGTCAACAAAGGCGATTCCATCTTTGTGACCAGCGAAGACACCGACGGGCTTACTCTGTGACGTGTCCAACAGTCGTCGATCCCAGACCTAATAATTATCTTTAATTATCTCGGGTCAAATTATCTAGGTCAATTAATTATAATAAATGGCTAAATAAGTGTCCAATAGTGTCAGGGCTAAATAATGATGTATCCAAAAGTCGTCGATCCCAGACCTAATAATTCGGTCAAATTATCTCACTAGTTATATAAATAAGTTAATAAGTGTCCAACAGTCATGGCTAAATAAATAAATGGCAGTGTTATGGCTAAATAATGTGTGTCCAAAAGTCGTCGATCCCAGACCCAATAATTCAGTCAAATTATCTCAGTAGTTATATGGCTAAATTAATAAGTGTCCAACAGTCATGGCTAAATAATTGCCCAATAGTCTTATGGCTAAATAATGATGTGTCCAAAAGTCGTCAATCCCAGAGCTAATAATTCAGTCAAATTATCTCAGTAGTTATATGGCTAAATTAATAAGTGTCCAACAGTCATGGCTAAATAAGTGTCCAGTAGTGTTATGGCTAAATAATGATATGTCCAAAAGTCGTCAATCCCAGAGCTAATAATTCAGTCAAATTATCTCAGTTATTATATGGCTGAATTAATAAGTTCCGTGAAACAACAACCACGCATTGCGCTCTCAGGCAAAGGCAGAGAATCTGGAGATCGGTACCTGCGCTAAAAAAAATGAAATGAAACAACAAATTGTCTCCTCACCTTCTCTCATATTTAAGCCAGTGAATCGTACGTACTCAGTGGTTCAACATTCTTCAATTCCAAATCTGATAATTCAAAACGATTAAGTGAATATTTAAGTTGCCAGATTTATTGGATTTACAAAATAGCAAATTTTTGCTCTGACCTCTTTTGTGCTTAATTTCTTGAATGAAAAAAAACTTACAAAAGCATCTTAAAGTGTTGAATTTAGTACACTTCTGTTTATTGCATTTGAGATAATTCATAGCTCCATCCCTAGCTTAGCTAACTTGGAACTGTGTATTCTCGAGTCTACTATGAACCACTCTCCTCTCAATTACATCTGTATATTGGATTTTAGTTAACAAAGCTTGACTTTTATTGCTATATTTTTAGCATTTAGTCAAACAGTTCGTTATAACGAACTACAAGTAAGGAGCGATCCGGCTCAATAGTAATCGAAACCCATAAAAACTAGAATTTTGATACCAATAGACACAACAAAAGAATCAAATTTTTATGCCGATTACAAATATATAAGTTTCGTATTACCTATCAAAGTTTACAAACGAGAGGAAATTTGTCTTATTTTCAAAAAACGGGAAAACCCCTTAAAAGTCATAGAATCGCAATGAAAATAACACCATTAGATTCAGCGTATCAGAGAATCCTACTATAGGGGTTTCAAGCTCCTATATGCAAAAATGTGGAATTTTGTAATTTTTGCCAGAAGAAAGATCACGGATGCATGTTTATTTGTGTTTTCGTTTTTTCCCCCTGAGTGATCATATCGACCCAATGGTCCTAGAATATCGAAAGAAGGCTCATTTGTTTTTCCTAGTTTTTTTTTTTCCAGGAGTGATTATATCGACTCCTATCAACCCAGGAGTGATCATATTGTATCCTAGAATCGGGAAAGCGCTCTTCGACCAGAAATTAAGTTCTAGTGCCCTTTTCAAATAACCAAAAAGAATAGAGGGCAACTGGACCCCCTCCCACACCAATTTTCCCCAAAATCATCTGATCAAGCTTATGACATAGCCATTTTGTTCAGTATAGTTGAAACATCGAAAAATTATGTCTTTAGGTGTAAAATGATCCCCCACAGCCCGTGGGGAAAGGCCTGTAAGTTATGAAATTCGCCCATTATTTAACGCATAGCATTTGTTATTGGGATGTATACTTATATTTTGCTTTGGGGGAGGGTTTGTGCTTAGGATGGATTTATATGGGGAGAATCTTCCTTGAAAAGGGAAATTTCTGGGAAGTGAGTATTCCAGGGGAAATTCTGCAAGGGGGGGGGGTGTTTGACAGAATTATATTTCGAAATTCTTTTCATTTTTTTTTACATTCTCTTTCTGAAATTTTTTATGTGGAGATCTTTCGGGAGAGTTATCCAGGGGCAAAAATTATAACGCTGCAATGCAGATGCAGCTGATTTGGGGGGTTAGAGCTCATCTCTTAACACACAAATATTTCTAAAGTAAAATAAAAATATTCAATTATTAAGCTGTACAATTTCGAGAAGAATGGCATCCTCCAAGAACAATATATATACAAGTTTATCTTTAAGACGAACTTGTTGGGATACGATTCATTCAGAAATAAAATTTCCTGTCCACCCAACTTCCTAACTACTCTTAGAAGTTGACCTTGCTTATGCGTAGACTACTTCCTTTTTCCGTGATTCGAACCTCAATTTCATCTTAGAAAAAGAACAACATCATCCGAAGCTAATTAGCACAATTATAAAGTTAGTTACGAAATAACTTAAATCAAAATGTTAACTCAATTGCTATTTTTCTTCTCTCTTTTTTCTAATTATCTTTAAATTGGACTTAAGATTATGGAGACACAAATCAAACAGTTCGTGATAACGCACTGGAAGTAGGGAAAGACGCGGCTCAATAGTAAACTCTAAAAAATGGATTTTGATATTATAGGTAGCGCAATAGCGCTGCCTAAGTAAAGAACAATATTGGCCAAGCATGACTTTCTTGTTCGGTCTTAGACCAGGGCACTTCGTATAGAGGGAGCTGTGATAGAAACTTCAAAAACGACTCATTGGATTGGATATTGATAGGGCTAGTGCTCTTTTTCATAACCGAAAGTGATTGGAGGGCGACTAGCCCCCCTTATACGCCCACCATTTCCACAAACACATCCAAACAAAATTTGGGGTAGCCATTTTGTTTGACGTAGTTTAAAGGTCCAGAAATTATGTCATTGAGGATGACAACTCCCGAATCCCTCCCCCCTAAAAGCCATTAGGGCAAAGGTTGTAAGTTATGCCCTGGGAGCATATAGGTTTTTATAGAAAGCGTTGTCGTAGAAATCCCCCCCCACAAGGCAGTCACTCCCTTAGACTTCGTATCCATATTTTGATACAGTCATTTTGTTCAACATAGTTTAAGAGCTGGAAATTGTGCCTTTGAAGATGAAAATCCCCTCCCAAGCCCTCAGGACAAGGGTGTAATGTATATGCCCTTGAGGCATATAAGGTTTTTATAGATTACCGTAGAAACTTCAAAAAGGACTCATTCGATTGAAAACTGAGAGGACTAGTGTCCTTTTTATTAGTCAAAAGTGATCAGAGAGCAAACAACCCCCCCCCCTCCGACACCCATCATTTTCCCAAACACTTCCAATCAAAATTTTCAGATATCTATTTTGTTAAGCGTAGTTGAAAAAGTACAGGAATTATATATTTGAAGATAGCAAATAGCCCCCCCCCCCACAGCCAGTCCTCAGGGCAAGGGTTGTACGTTGTGCCCTGGGGGATTATAACGTTTTTTATAGAAAGGTTGGTCGTATATACTTCGGAGAGGACTCCGAAGTATATATATATATATATATATATATATATATATATATATATATATATATATATATACATATATATATATATATATATATATATATATATATATATACATATATATATATATATATATATATATATACATATATATATATATATATATATATATATATATATATATATATATATATATATATATATATATATATATATATATATATATATATATATATATATATATATATATATATACTTCGGAGTCCTCTCCGAAGTATATACGACCAACCTTTCTATAAAAAACGTTATAATCCCCCAGGGCACAACGTACAACCCTTGCCCTGATATATATATACTTCGTATAGATATATATATAAGTATATATAGTATATACTTCGGAGAGGACTCCGAAGTATATATATATATATATATATATATATATATATATATATATATATATATATATATATATACATATATATATATATATATATATATATATATATATATATATATATATATATATATATATTTATTATACATATATATATATATATATATATATATATATATATATATATAATCTACTTCGGAGATTGGATTAGCAATCTGAATTTCGAGTGCCCTTTTTAAGAGTCAGTGATCGGAGGGCAGTTAAAGTTCTTATAGAAAGGGTGTCTGTATATGCTTTGGAAGGGACTCATCTGATTGGTCATCCGAAGTTCCAGTCCACTTTTTAATGGTCAAAGTGACCAGAGCACAGCTATCCCCTTGTTTCCCCACACAAAGACAATTGGCAATTTTTTTCAAATAGCCCGAAGAACACATATGCCCCCCCTAGGCCTCAGGGCAAGGGCTGCAGGTTACGCAGCTTGTTCACTGTTTACATATAGCATATGTAATTGGAAAAAATAAGATGTTTTCAGTTTTATAACTTTAATAAATCAACAATTATTAAGGTTTTAAAGAATAAATATGACCATATCTATATTTAAGTGACAATGCATATTGATTTGTATCAGTAAAGCGGAAATGGTGTTCTGGCCTTGGGACGGCATAGGGGTTGTGACCCTTAATCATGTCAGTTTCTGCTCGGTTTAAGATTGCCTCTGTTGTTTATTGTAATTTACAATAGAATATATTTTATTCACTGCAATAGCTGGAGGTAACATGAGCATGTCATGACAAAAAAAAAGAAAAAAAAAGAAAAAGCAATTGCTGTTTCAAGGTCGAAAAAATTAAATGAGCCATAAAAAAATTAATACAAGTCGGGAATCTATTTTCACGATTAAAATAGTAACCGTTTATATAGAACATTTCAAAATAATTAATTATATAAATAGTTGATATAATAAAAGCACTCACAGACAAATACCTGAAATAAATTGTATCAAACATCAACTATTTTTCAAGGCAACATCGTTAAAATACCGAGTAAAATAAGGGACAAATGATTTACAATATCTCTCGGTACTAGAGACTGGGTAAGTCATTAACCGTGGACAATTATTTTTTATTTGTCAGAGTCTAGTGACTGGTCCTTCAGTATTGTGGCTTTCAAGGTCGGGTAGAAGAACACAATGAGCTGAGGAATTCAAAAATATAGTCCAAATCGATAAGTCAACTCATGCCTACGACTATCAAGCGAGTTCAAGTTGAGTTGTTTTAGTGCATCATCATATGTTGAGTAGTTAGGTTCAAATATAGTTTTTACATCTTTTTTGTTATCATCTAAATCTATCTGATTGATCTTTCGTCAAACCCAGATGCCAAGCTGGGCACGCATACTCAAGAGAAGGTCTAACATAGCTGCAGTATACAGATTTCAAAACCTCGGTTGGTATTCCAAATCTCTTCAGGTTGGAAAACGATCGTAAAAGTGAGGCACCTTTTTTAGTCAGATAGTCAACCTGCAAGTTCCATCTTAAATCATCGTCCAAAAGTACCCAAGTATTTTAACAGTTTTTTTTTTTTTTTTTTTTTTTTTTTTTTTTTTTTTTTTTTTTTTTTTTTTTTTTTTTTTTTTTTTTTTTTTTTTTTTTTTTTTATCGTCAGTAGGGAAATAGAAGAGTGGCTGCCAACCTTTAGGAAGGAAAAAGTCATATAAGAGCTCTTATTTTCGCTGACCGTTAGTTTTATCTTTCCTAATTCAGCTTTTAGGTCATTAGAAATTCTCGTCAAGTCAGACTGTTTCTCAAGTCAAGTCAGATTCAAAAACGTTCAGAAATTAAATAAAAAAAAAACAAGTTTGTTTAACTGAAAGTAAGGAGCGACATTAAAACTTAAAACGCACAGAAATTACTTCGTATATGAAAGAGGCTGCTTCCTCATCAACGCCCCGCTCTTTACGCTAAAGTTTTTTACTGTTTTAAAAAGAAGAATTGAGAGAAAGAGTCAAACTTTAGCGTAAAGAGCGGGGCGTTGATGAGGAAGCAGCCTCTTTCATATACGAAGTAATTTCTGTGCGTTTTAAGTTTTGATGTCACTCCTTACTTTCAGTTGAAAAAACTAGTTTTTTTGTATTTAATTTCTGAACGTTTTTGAATCAATGCATGTTTTGATTTTGGCTCTCCGCAGAGGAATAATCAAAACGAAATTTGAATATTTTTTTTTTTTTTTGGGGGGGGGGCTAAATGGCTTTCTCAGAATTTTGATCGAATGATTTTGAGAAAAAAGAGCGGGGGCGAAGCCTAGTTGCCCTCCGATTTTTTGGTTAATTAAAAAGGCAACTAGAACTTTTAATTTTTTACGAATCTTTTTATTGGTAAAAGATTTACGTAGCTTATAAATTAGCTTACGTAAAGAACTTTTGTATTCTCATGTTTTTATTACATATATGAGGGGATTCGCCCCATCGTCAGTACCTCGCTCTTTACACTAAAGCTTAAATTTTATCCCAATTCATTAAGAATGACCCCTGAATCACAAAAGCCGTAGAATAAATAGTTGAAATTACTAAAAATACTTTAGCGTAAAGAGCTAGGTATCATAAGGAGGTGAGCCCCTTATATGGGAAATAATTTCTGTTTGTTTTAAGTTTTATTGCTGTTCCTTACTTCCAGCTGAAAAAGCTTTTTCACATTTTTTTTTTTTTTTTTTTTAAATAATGCTAGTAAATCCTGCTCTCCCTTCATGGAAGTTTTCTTTTCCCATGACAAATTCTCGATGGAAAGTTCCCCCAGCATATCCCCCTCTTCTCAACCCCTCCCCCAACCAAAAAAATCCTCCTGAAAACGCCTGTATACTTCCCAATAACCATTACTATATGTAAGCACAGGTCAAAGTTTGTAACTTGTTGCCCCTCCCACGGGGACTGTGGGGGAGTAAGTCGTCCCCAAAGACATAGTTATAAGGTTTTTCGACTACGCTGAATAAAATGGCTATCTCAGAATTTTGATCCGTTGACTTTGGGAAAATAATTAGCGTGGGAGGGGGCCTAGGTGCCCTCCAATTTTTTTGGTCACTTAAAAAGGGCACTAGAACTTTTCATTTCCGTTAGAATGAGCCCTCTTGCAACATTCTAGGACAACTGGGTCGATACGATCACCCCTGGAAAAAAAAAAAAACAACAAAAAAACAAATAAACACGCATCCGTGATCTGCCTTCTGGCAAAAAATGCAAAATTCCACATTTTTGTAGAAAGGAGCTTGAAACTTCTACAATAGGGTTCTCTGATACGCTGAATCTGATGGTGTGATTTTCGTTAAGATTCTATAACTTTTAGGGGGTGTTTCCCCCTATTTTCTAAAATAACGCAAATTTTCTCAGGCTCGTAACTTTTGATGGGTAAGACTAAACTTGATGAAACTTATATATTTAAAACCAGCATTAAAATGCGATTCTTTTGATATAGCTATTGGTATCAAAATTCCATTTTTTAGAGTTTTGGTTACTATTGAGCCGGGTCGCTCCTTACTACAGTTCGTTACCACGAACTGTTTGATTGAATCTCTCAGTCCAAGTCTCCGCAGTTAATATATCACTAAATTCTGAGGGAATTAATAATATTCTAGCAAAAATGTCAGTAGCAAGTAAATAAAATAATCCGATTGTCAATATCTATGGGAAAATAATACAGATTGAACCTTACTTTATTAAAAGGTGAATATCCAAAAACAAGGTCTTCCTTAAAAAAGCTTATTTTGGGGGAAAAGTTTTTTATTTTAAATTAACTCTTTAATAACGACTCCAGAAACACAGGGTTCCTTTAATCAGAATAATAAGAAGCTTTCTTAAAAGTAATACGAAATTTTAGCGTGAAGAGCAAGATGTTCAGGAGGGGGCAACCTCCCTCATTTACATAATATTTTTTTCTTACTTTTTTAAGTTTTGATGTTGCTCTTTACTTTTAGTTTATTTAATCCCTAAAAGGGCCTAATAAATGTATTTACGTAATTCTTTGCCTTTCTTCTGGAAAATTATTTAAAAAAGAGGATCTACTAACTTTCAAAAAATTTTAGGTTGGATTTAAATAATTAAGAACTTTTGATCGCCATATTGATATACTATTTTTGAGAATTTTTGATCAACTTCTAAATTTTTACTTCTACTAATTTCAACTTCTAAATAATTTTTGTTCGTTTTAAGTTTTGATGTTGCTTTTTACTTTTAGTTGAAAAAACATGTTTTTCCTTTTTATTTAATCCCTAAAAGGGCCTAATAAATGCATTTACGTAATTCTTTGCTATTTTTTTTTTTAGCTTTTGTTCTGGAAAACTATTTAAAAAAGAGGATCTACTAATTTTCAAAAAAATTTCAGGTTGGATTTAAATAATTTAGAAATTTCGATATAATTTTGAGAACGACACCATATTGATAAACTTTTTTTGAGAATTTTCGATCAACTTCTAAATTGAGCTTGTTGCGATTATTTACAATTCTAAAGCATAACATTGTCATGTTAGTACGGCTAACAACTTCTCATTTCTATCAAAATTTCTCTTTTAATAATCTCCCATACGCTGTACATAAGACTTTGACCAATTACCTTGCAGAGTCCATCGTCACTACCACTGAAAAATATTTCAGACTTGTCATCAGCAAATGCTATGGAATTAATGTCGTCAAAGTGACCATGAATCTAAAAAAAGAGTAAAAATTATCACAATACTTAAGGTTTACAATGTTACACTTAGTAAGACATATACCGTATTGTGCTTAAAGACCGTATGCCAAACTAGCGTAATTTTCAAAAGTTGAAACAAGGTTGCTACAATTTTTACAAGTAAGTTTTAATTTTTATTCATTTTTTTAAATCTTCTGAAACAAAGCGTGTTTCTATATGACGTTCTTTAATGTCAAACAACAACCAATGTCAAAGTCCATTTAATCTTTCAGCTGGAAGCTCTGGCAATAATTTATTCTTATCCTGTCCAGTTTCCTTTACCTTATATGAAGTAAATAGTCTCAAATAAAGTCCGGTAGTCTTAGACGTTCTGAAACAAAATTTTAGACCTGGCTTGCCCAGACTCTCTCACATTCAATGATGAAAATAGTCTCTTGTAGTCTCTTATGAAGTCTTGTAGTCTTTCCCATAGGACAGTGGTATACAAACTTAATCTTACAACGTACCTTTAAAACGTTTGATGATAGGGTGACTCCCTTCCATTTTATAAAATAGAGATAGAAAATAACATATTATAAAATATAAAATGTATAGAAAGAACAAAATAATATAGGTACGAAAATTTTTACGAAATTTAAAAAGACAAACTATTACAAACAAAGGAAAAGAATAATAATTTTATATTACTGTCTTTTAACGAGATGGATGTGCTTGCCTATAATTAGCAAATAGTTTGTCAAACCTCAGTGTCACTGATAAGACGACTGCGCGAAGCTCCTTTTCTATAACCAAAGAAACACTATAATTGTTTTTCGATTAGCTAATGCAGAAAATCCTATTCAAACAGTCTGCAGTAACAAACTGTAAGTAAGGAGTGACTCACTTCAATAGTAACCAAAACTGTAAAAAACGGAACGATAACATTAGAAACATCTAAAAACTGGCGTTTTATGCTGGTTTATGCTGTTTTATGTATATGCTGTTATATGCTGAACATATAAGATTCATTAAGTGTAGTGTTACCAATCAAAAGTTACAAGCCTGAGAAAATTTTCCTGGATTTCAAAAAAGGGGGAAATACCCCCAAAAACTCAAGTTATCCTAAAAAAACCACACCATCGGATCCAAATATATATAACCCTATAGTAGACGTTTTAAGCTTGCATCTGCAAAACTGCGAATTTTTTTTTTGCCAGAACAAAGATAGCAGATGCGTGTTTGTTTGTTTTCCCCACTGATGGTCGTACTGAACCAATGGTCATAGAATATCGGGAAAGAACTCATTCATACAGAGAAAAAAATTCCAACGCCCTTTATAAGTGACCAAAAAGATTGAAGGGCACCTAGCCGTCTCCCACTCCCCTTTTTCCCAAAGTTGTCCGATTATAACTTTGAGATAGCAATTTTGTTCAGCAGATTTAAAAGGTCCGATAACTATTCTTTTGGACATAAAATGTCTCCACACAGCCCTTGATGAAAGGGCTGCAAGTTATGGAATTCGCCCATTGCTTATATATTGCATTTGTTATTGGAAAGTATAGAGACATTTTTAGGGGAAGTGGGTATACTTGGGGGAGGGAATTTTCCACGCGAAGGATTTTCCGGGGGGTGAACTTTGCAGGGGAATTTTGTCAGAATTTATATGCTTAATTCTTTTTATTGGTCCTAATTTCTATTTGCCAACTCAATTTTACATGTGGAGATGTTCCAGGGGAACTGTCCGGGAGAAATTTTTCGGCGGAAGAAACTTTCCACTGGAGGACGGGGGGATTTCTGGGAAAATTTCAACGGAGAGGAGATTTCTAGCGTTATTTGAAAAATGATCAGCAATATAGTGTTTTTTTCAAATGAAAGTGTGCTAACGCGAATTTTTCAATCAAAATGGTCCTTAATAAATTTTTCGAGGGAAAATTTTCGGCGAGGATGGAATTGTCCGGGGGAAGATTCCCTACTGGGGGGGGGGGGGATTTTTGCGAAAGCTTTATTTGACAAAATACTATATTCTCTCTTAATATGTAGCCAAAATTGAATTAGAGATGCTTCCTGAACTTCCGTTTTAGAGAATTATTAAAAAAAAAAACAAGTTTTTTAAATGAAAGTAAGGAGCGACATTAAAATTTAAAACGAACAGAAATTACTCCGTATATGAAAGGGGCTTTTCCTTCTCAACGCCCCGCTTTTTACGCTAAAGTTTGACTCTTTCTCTTAACTCTACATTTTAAAACAGTAAAAAACTTAGAGCTGGCACAACCTTTTCAAAATTGTATAGAAATAATTCATTTCACTTGTTGATAGACAGTCTAGAGAACTAAGGTAGATAGGCATAGATTAAGGGTAATTCAAATTCTCGGCACCTGGGGAGCCCCGAACAGAAAAAAAAGCAGTACAAGGACTGCTCTGTGGAGCACGCAGTATGACTAGAGAATATCGAATGTTTACATTTTAGTTAATGCTAGAAGGCCAGTTTTGCCTCCTAACATTGACTTTGTACTCTTTGTACGAAGCCAAACTCAATTTCTCTGCAATATCTCAATTACCTTAAAAATTTCAATGGATGAGGCTGTGCAAAAAATATGTCTTCAGTTATAATATTCTCTTTAACACATAGAGGACATCCAATTAAGTAAGCAGTTTTAAGGCGAGTTTCGAAAGGCGTATCTGAGAAACAAATTAATCGCAAAGATCGTCTCTAACGATTGTGTTGAACGGAGTATCATCCATAAATCTTGCTAGTTTTACTTTGAGATGGCAAACTTAGCTTTTTTTTAGCCTGGGCCTCTGAATCCCGTCATTCACGAAAGGGTTAATATATTTCACGTGACTGCGTAGTTTTAATTTTATCCAATTTTTTATGTCAATGCTGACTAATATTCCAGCCTCCCCCTTAGACTGATCCGTACCTTGCTAGGGAGGTGCGCCTCTAAGTTTTGAGAACGCTGCACTAGAATGTTCTGGAACATACGAGTCGAACCTATTTTTTCGGGGGAGAGGAGAGAGGGGGTAACCCTCCACCCTGATTCAAGCCTTGAGTGTATGGAATATATATTTTTGAAACAAGTTATAGGTTTTCTTTTAGGTTTCACCCCTTCAAAACAATATAAAACCACAGTGCCTTTGGAGGTTGTATTGGAGCCTTAAACACGGGCATGGTAGTAGCGACATATCATGATAATAGCGAGGTATTATATAGTAGCCTTTCGCCCACAGATTATGATATTCTTTGTCCTCATCTTATCCAATCTCCCCTACCTTCCAGGAAGTAAATCTGTACCTCTCTTTGAATCCGGCCAGTAAATAGAATTCCAAAAAAGAATCTCTTTCGCTTTTGAGTTGACTTCAGATTGATTTGCGGTATGCGGCCATTTGCTCCGGACACGATATGTAAACGATCCAGGTATTCAAGCAATCTGCACTTTAGGGAAGCCATAGTTCATTACAAAGCAAAGAATAATTTTTATTTTTAGTAGACTAACTACATAACTATCTTCTCCCCTTAGGCCTGAAAACACATTCCAAGAAATCGCAGTAGGGTTATAATGAAATAAAAGGTTGAGATGGCTAGGCCACGTTCTACGGATTAAGGATGACAGATTACCGAAGATTGTCCTTTTTGGCCAACCGTCTGGGGCTAAAAGAAAAGCAGGTCGTCCTTGTCTGGGTTGGGAGGATGTGATAAATAAAGATTTAAAGGAAATTGGAACTTCCTGGGAGGGTGTCAAGAGGGAGGCTTTAAATAGATTAGGTTCGAGGAGGAGCGTCCGTAACTCTGTTGGCCTCAGACGGCTTGGTGCTGCAGTGAGTTATTAGTAGTAGTAGTTAGGATAGTTGCTTTTACGGCGTCAATATCATTTGTAGGGTAGCTATGCAGTATCTGCTGCCTGTATGTTCAGATTCGTTCTTATAAATATGCTTCCTTTTTTTCTTTTATCCTCTCACTATGTGTACAAAATATCTAAGAATGCAGTAAAACTTAGTAAAAAATTACATACTAGAATTTATCTGGAATTTTTTTTAGGAGAAAATGCGTGATCGCAATTTTCCTCGGTTATGGCTTTGACGTCTCTAGCTCAGGGACACCATTTAATTTTTCCTGGATAGAACGAAGCTTTTCTAAGAGGGAGAGAGCTGCAACATAATACTTGAAGAAAATTGAATTGTTCCCCCCTTTGAAGGAAAAACTTTCAGTTTTTTTCATCAAATGTCTTATTCAAATGTACTATAAGAAGTTTATTTCTTCACCAAAAAGGAGGAGGCAGAGTTGCCATGAGCTCTTCTTCTCGCTCGAGTTCAGTACCGCCAGTTTAGATCTTAAGTCAGGCGGCACACCTTTTATCTACTTTTTTTTAACTATAGAGGAGTAGTGACATGTTTTCCAAGGTCATTGGTTAGTATTCAAGGTAAGTATTCTGAGGACTTTGATTCCTTACAAGCGAGCTAAAGAGACCCAAAAATAGGGAGTTCTATCCATGTTTTTTTTTTCGTCGAAATTTTGTCTAACACACAGTAATACAACAGGTTTTTATTACTATAGGGTATAGGGCAACAACCTCTGAAATAGTTACATATGTGGTTTTAATTTGGTCAAATTAAAATACCATTCACTTACCCGAGTATTAAAGTAGGTTTTGTAGCACTGATTCAGACACGTAGCTAAGTAGGTGGACTCCACACCTGACCCCTCCAAATTCACACGATTTTACCCAGACCTTGCAATAAATTGACCGTTATTAATCTAATCTTCTTTTGGGTAATAGCGAAAAGTAAATTTTTAGAATGAACACCAAATGAAAGAACTATTTTTTTTTAGTTCAAGTGTAACCAACCTTTTTTCCGTTCAAAATCCGTGGCCAGAATCTGAATCCTTATTAAAAAAATTTACTGATGAACAATTCTAAGCAATGCATTGACATACCTGCATCTTTCTTTGATTGGCTTCAAGATCATATATATACATCTTCCCATCTGTGGCCCCGCACAAAATTTCACTTCCATCGCTTGAGTATGATAATGAAAAGACACAAAACCGCCTATCAACAGGGTTTAAGGGTAATGCTTCCTGGCGACCAGATTCATCCCATAAATTAACAACATGTACTGAAAAACGAATAAACTTGTTTGGACAACCAGTTCATTTATATTCTCCGTATAAAAGAAAAGGAGAGAAAGAAAGAGCGACAGAGAGAGAGAGAAAGAGCGAGAGAAAGAGAAAGAGACAGAGAGAGAGAGAGAGAGAGAGAGAGAGAGAGAGAGAGAGAGAGAGAGAGAGAGAGAGAGAGAGAGAGAGAGAGAGAGAGAGAGAGAGAGAGAGAGAGAGAGAGAGAGAGAGACTCTCCAAGTTTTGCTGCTTCTTGTTGGTGTCTTGTTCGTTGGGCTACGGTCCTTGTTGGTTTTCGCACAAATTATTGTTGATTATTATATACAAATTATAACTTAGCAATAAAATATACAATTAGCAATTAAATATACAAATTATAACTTAGCAGAAGTTGACATTAAAAAGATGCAAAGAAGAATTGAAGCTAAGTTTTTGCCGAGTGAGGCCAAATAGATTAAGCAAAATATATGCCTACTTAGGAGTTAAGTGAAGAAAACGTTTTGTACTAAATATAGCCAAATTGAGCCGAACTATTGTATAAAGTGCAGAACTTTCATAGTCTTAAAACCTTGAATCTGATGCTTGACAGAAGATAAACCAAAAACGTCACTATCTGAGCTCCAACTGGCATGTTGGATTCCAAGAAAGCTCGTCTCATTTTTCTAGAGAATACAAACAAAAATACTTTGAATATCTATCTGAGGCAACGTTCTAGCATTGCCACAAACATTGGATCTGGCAATTAGACTGGAGGGCAACCCCTACCTTACCCTGTTTTACTATCCTCCCTAACCCTTAAGCACGTCAGTGAGCGGGAATAAAAACACATTATTCCGTTCTCAGTCTCATGTGTTTAAATAAAGCCCAGATAGTAATTTCGATCTTTTTTTTTGCGTCCTATGTTAACACAAAAAAGTTTTGAATTACAATCAAGTTGTCAACAATCCATGGCTAATTGGAGAAAAAGCCGAGACAGACAGTGAGAGGGAGAGGTACAGATGGCATAAGCTCTTTTCGGGGTTGTATAAAAAAAACTTCAGGATTATTTTTTTTCTAGGAATGTATAAAAACTTTGATACAGTCATTTTGTTTAAAACAGTCGAAAGATCCAACAATCCAAAGAGACACTTGTTCCAATATCTGATTTATGATGGAAAATGTAGAGTTGGTCAAGTACAGTTCCGAAACGTGGGCGCTTAGGAAGACGAATGAAAATTTGCTAGGTGTTTCCCAGAGAAACTGTCTATGGATTGTTTTGGGTATCCTTTTGACAGCCCGTATTTAAAACATTGACTTGTATAAAAATTGGGTCCATCCCGCCTTTTATAGCTATTTTCATAAAAGGAGAGAAAGTCGGTATGAGTAGAACATGTTTTGAGGGAAAAGGAAACAAACTCAGGGTAGAATTATACAAAAACAAACATTTATATAAAATTACAGATTCTCTAAATAAAGATTGGTTAAATTAATGATTCAAAATTTACGAATAATTGATGTCAACTGTACTTCTAAGGAACTTGGATATCTCTTAAGAAAACTTCAGCTTATAGCGTCGTACCGTACTGAAAGCATTAGTGTTTCTATAATTATGTTTTATGAGCTAGTTCTTTTAGTGAGTATTTAACGAGTGGTCGTGTTATCCATCCATTTTAGCATTCGTTGAAACCCTTCTTTTGGACATCTTTTTCTAGGATGTACTTTCAAACAGAATATAGATTTAATCCACATTACAAACATTTTTTCACCGGTATGACTGCTAGATAGTTTTTCCTCTGTATCTACAGTTACAAATAAATCTTAGATGGTACTAAAAAGCGCTTTATTTTTTTTTCATATTAATCGTAGTCAAACACCAAAGTCACTTTAAAGTCGGATAAAAAAAAAACACCATGATCTGCCAATGATTCGTGTCATTGGACAGTTTTAGTGTCATACTTGTGCTACAGAAGCACACAAACTGAAATTGCGAAAATTTTCTTACCAACGTTAATTTGTTATCATGTATTTTCTACTAGAACCATGTCTTTGTATCTTTGGTCAGATTTGGCAATCAGATAGGGAAATAGATGGCATACTGTATATAAAATAGATGGCACTCAAATAGCAAGCTATTCAAAGCCTCATCTCTTTTTGAATAAGAATCTGCCTTAAAATCTTCATCCCCATTGGTTGTTATAGTGTGAACACTACGAATCTTTTATACATAAATTTTACATGCAAAATACCTATCTTACCAGTGAGTCAGAGCTTACCTCGAGATGAGACTGACGATTTTGCGAGTAGTTTAATTACAAGAAAAGTTTTGCTTCATTTCCAATTTTTGTAATATTAATTAAGGAAAACTAACTTACTATTTTCGGACCAACTTGAGTAGATAACTTGTCTGCCATCTGGAGAAAACGCTGTATCTACAATACTCCAGCCAACGTCTAGAGCTCGAACTACTTTCATTAACTTCAAGTCATCACATTTTGAATTATACAGCCTTATATTTCTATCTAAAATGTTCATAAATACAGTTAATTGGTGCTCAGACATCCTGAATTAAAATAAAACTTTAAAGGCTATTTTCTTCAGCTATTGCTACCATTATTATTACAATTGATCACAGCAAAAAACCACCTAAGACCTATATAGCTCTGTATCTTCCTCCTCCGCCCTAATATGGTCAAAACTTCACTCTTTATGCCTCAAGTACGAATTTTCTTTAAATACTTTCTTATGACCTCTTCGTATCCCATTCAGAGATTGCTTGCGTTTTGTTTGGCCTCACATAGACAGGCAGTAAGGAAAATCGTTTACATTCTATCATCTGTAACCCACTACCCAGCAATCTCCATCTTCCTTCTGTTCTAGTCCTAGAAAGTGGAACCAACTGCATTTCTCACACAGTTTGTTGTTTCTTAAGCGTAGCGCAATAGCAATGTTTCCTATTCCTTATACCAACTCTTTAAATTAAAATTCCCAACCTTTAATCTAAATACTCAAAAACAGTGGATATTATAAGTCAATTTGAGACTCTTTCTATTTATCACGCTTCTTATATATTACGTGGATATCAAAACAGAATGATATAGAAAACAGAATGGATATAGAAAACAGAATTCGTTATTTATATAGAAAAGCAGTAAGATCCTTATTCTTAATTGTTCCAAGTACAGATAGCACCTACCGACAAGTCTAATGTGTGTTTGTGTGGATGGGGAAGGAGGTCCCATTTTATAACCTAATTATTAGTAGCAATTATTGGTCATTTGCTTTTATCTTCATCTAGAAATGGGGAGAAAAACAAATTGAACCTTCTTTTTATGATCGTAACAGATCACTTCATACATATATAGGTTCACAAAAATACAACAAAGCACAAAGAATATTAAAACAAACAAACATAATTTGAATACCAATATATTTAAACTTGTACAAAATTGAAAATCAAGACAATGTTTTCTATTCTCGAAAATACGAAATTTTGAAATTAAAGTTTAACCTTACTGTTTCAGTTATAGACACGGAAATATTTAAAGATGACACCGCAAAGAGGGGAGGGATTTTATTTGATCCCAGATAAGACTGGCTTTTATATGAATGGAAAACAGATACATTTACCCTGGACACACCATGAGTAGGTAAAACGTACAATGCTTCCCCCTTACTAAGCTTATACCTTTAGCGCCATCTATTTGGTCACAAATGGAAGCTATAGATGGTTGCAGAGTCGCCATGTTTATCCCTCATAATACGAAAAACTACCAAAATAAAATCAGGTCGATCTCCAACATTCAAACGATAACTTTAAAACAGAGATTCGAAACCTTTGAGTTCTATCGGCCGTTTTAAGAAAATTCTGACGTAGATTTAAGTTTAAGACACAAACAGCACTGATAAGGGACAAACAGATAAAGAGCTCCGTGGGTATTTTTGTAATGTGTTTTTGTTAAATATAGAACCATAGGATTTCAGAGTTTAATTTCAGTGAAATCTATAAAGGAAAGACATATTCATAAAGACATAAAAGGAGTTAAATCTGAAGGGATCAAAGGTTAAGCTAAGCTCGTATACTTTCATGGCAGTGATGATGGTTGTAGGCATTGAGAACCAACCTTCCATCCTTAGGCTGCAGAGGGAATCTGTCAACGCACAGCAAAGTTATGGAAGGGTGTAAAAACCACTGAGCTTCCCGTCGAGCAAGGTGGTGAGCTGACAAGCTCCGGATGACCCACAAGACTGGGAGCTTGCGACCAACCCTATTCCCGAGAAATGCCAATGGATCTAAAACCTAGAAGAAAGGATAAAAAATTGGTAAGGATGTTCCCGGCAATCGGCATGGCCTCGGTTTTTGCGCGGATGTCGAGAAGTAAATACCGCTGGTAAAGTACATCTTGATGAATTATTGTTTTATTACTGATGTCATTTTTAACATAGGCTAATACACCTTTCAACATGACATTCCAACGACAGTGTCACTAACTGACTTATTTGTACTTTTACGCCTGGGCTAGGACACGCACTATGTAGGACCGCCTGGCGACAAGAGCTGGCGGACAGTTGACTTCCAAAGGTTACGGTCTTGGGTTAATCTGTGATCATGTCTACAGAGACCATCGATCAGATTTAGGTCAGACTTAAGAGTTGATCCAAGTTTTAATTTGTCCTCCAAAATGTTTTCTCCAATCCGGCTCTGCTTTGCGACCTAGGCTTTGATTTATGAAAAATTCAGGTGGTCTTCGGCAAACGTGGTCGAAATAGGACAAGCTCCGGCAGCAAACGAGATTTACAGTATTGTGTTTCTGGTCACATTGCTGGCAGATGACCGTGTTTGGAACTCAGTCGCTGAGACGTAGCTCTAGCTTTCTCCAAAGACGTCAGCGTTCAAAAGTACTGGGGCCGTGTGTCCCGGCAGCTTCTGAGAGGCACATCTCAGAGCCATACAGTAAGATAAATCAGACTAGGGCATTGTAAATACGGTTTTTATTCTTCGGTGAATTTCTTTCTTATCCCAAAGCAGCTCAAAGACAGTAGAAGCTGGTGCAGGGCGAGATCAGAATTCTTCACTGCATTTACAATTTACCTCAATATATCATACGAAACACTTGAAGCTAATGGCAACTTCAATTTGTTATTGGTTCAGGTTCATAGACGTAAAGTGTATGTTCGGAGCATTAGACATAGTTCCAGTCTTTTTAAGATTAATCTTGAATCCGACTTGGACTGCAACTTTGGAGACTTTCAGAAGCATAGCCTGGATTTCATCGACAGGTTTGCCAAGAACAGCAACATCATCAGCATAAAAGACGTCAATGGTGCTGAAGACAGGGATAGAGTAGACTCCATCGAAATTTAACTTTTCTTTTTTTCTTTATCGAATCAACAACAAAGTTGAATGTTGCGGGAGAGAGCAAACCTCCCCACCAAAGCCTAAGTCGAATAGCAAGTAGAGTTCTCCTCAGACTTGAAGGCTGGATGGTGTTTGTTCAAATAAGTCAAACGATCTTAAGCAGGACAGCACTTCCTTCCATAAACGTCCCTGGATGACTGAATTGAAGGCCGTATTGATGTCTACGAAGACAGTAATAGGTTTTTTTATGCTTGGTTCTGTGCTCAAAAACCAGTCTCAGGGTAAAGAGTTGGTTAATACAACCCATGCCGGGTCGAAAACCAGATTGGTTAGAGCAAATTCTTTCGTTGCGGACCCAGCGGAATCGGTTAAGGAGGAAAACTGCAAAGAGCTTTCCATCAATACTTATAAGTGAAATTCCTCTATAATTTTTATATTAAGAAAATGATTTCTTAGACCTGTCCATTTACAACTAAATTAAAAATATATAAAAAATGGGTAGAATTTTTAACATTCTACCCATTAACAAACATACCGGACATAAAACAAAAATGAACGGAAAACTCATACTTAAACATAATAGTTCCTTAACTTTTCATTCTGTGAGAGCCCCATATCAGGGGATAGTACGGATGTACAAAATTACACGTATAGCAGACAGCTTGCCTTGTTACTTCATTGTCTGTGCTTTGATGGTCTACCATATTGGAGCTTGTTTAAATGTTTTTTTTTCTTCTCGTTTTTTTTTCTGTATAGCGTTTGTTTTCTTTTCTTCATATTTTGTTTAGGCTAGTTTTTTTTTTTAGCCTTTTTTTTCCGTTGATAAAGGCTTTCCAGATGTGAAGCCAAAATATTTGGACATTTTTTATTATTTTCGTCTTATTCTTTTTTTTATTTTTCCGCTTAGTCACCTTTCTTAAAGACTGAAATTATAACTGAGCCAATAAGAGTAGCTTTGTAGACTTTAGCCGGGATAGAAAGAATTCCTGGCACTTATGATTTCTCAGCTATTAATTGTCTCTTTGATCTCTTGTATTGAATAGTCGACAATGAAGAAATAGAGATACTTGGCTGGAGCACAATGGCACTACTATAACAAGAGCTAAGAGCTCATATGGCGCTTCTGACGAGGTCGGAAGAGCCAAGAGTCAAGAGCTCATAGAGCTCCAGCAAAATTCTAAGAATCAATAGATTGATTTAAAAGGAAAATCAGAGGCTGAATGCAGGTCGAGAATTAAAATGAGAGCTCTGAGACACGAGGTCCTTCTAAATATCAAAATTCATTAAGATCCCATCACCCACTTGTAAGTTCAAAATACCTCATTTTTTTCCTAATTTTTCCTCTCTTTTCAGCCCCCAGACGGTCGAATCGGGGAAAACGACTTTATCAAGTCAATTTGTGCAGGTCCCTGAAACGCCTACCAATTTTCATCGTCCTAGAACGTTCAAAACCACTGAACTCGCCAAAGCACTGGACCCCGCCCCTAACTCCCCCAAAGAGAGCGAATCCAGTCCATTTACGTCAATCACGTATCTACGACATTTGCTTATTCTACCCACCAAGTTTTATCCCGATCTCTCCACTCTAAGTGTTTGCTGAGATTTCTGGTTTCCTCCTCCACCCCCCTCCAATTGTCACAAGATCTGCTAAGGATTTAAAATAAGAGCTCTGAAATGTGGGTTCCTTCTAAATATCACACTTCATTAAGATCCGGTAACCCGTTCTTAAGTTAAAAATACCAAAATTTCTCAAATTTTTCCGAATTAACAACCCCCCGCCTCCCCCAAAGATAGAGGATTCAGTCGGGTTATGTCATTCACGTATAGGACTTTTACTTATTCTTCCCACCAAGTTTCGTCCCGATCTCTCCACTCTAAGCGTTTTCCAAGATTTCCCGTTTCCCCCTCCAACTCCCCCAATATCACCGGATACGGTCGGGATTTGAAATAAGAGCTCTGAGACGCAGGGTACTTCTAAATATAAAATTTCATTAAGATCCGATTTCCCATTCGTAAGTTCAAGAAAACTCAATTTTTTCCATTTTTTCTGACCCTCCAGCCCCTCAGATGTTCGACTTGGGGAAACGACTGTTTTCAAGTCAATTTGTGTAGGTCCCAGACCCGCCTACCGATTTTTATCGTCCTATCACGTCCAGAAGCACCGAAGTGGCCAAAGCACTGGAAATCTCCCCTCCCCCAACTCCCCCAAAGAGAGCGGATCTGTTCCAATTATGTCAATCACGTATCTAGAACTTGTGCTTATTCTTCCCATCAACTTTCATCCCGATCTCTCCACTCTAACCGTTTCAAGATTTCCAGTTTCAAAGATTTCTGTTTCCCCCCCTCCAACCCTTCATGTCCCCGGATCCGATTTAAGATTTTCATTAAGATCCGATCACCCATTCCTAAGATAAAGATACCTCATTTTTCACGTTTTCCAAGATTTCTGGTTTCCCCCTGCAACTCCCCCAATGTCACCAACATAAGCATGTCACCAAACAGCTCACTTGTTTCAGTTTTAGTAAATAGTCAAACTTTAGAGCATAGAGTAAGACATTGAGATTGGCCCAGGGGCAACCCTTCATATATGAAATAATTTCTGTCCGTTTTTTAAATAATGCTGGTAAATCTGGCTCACCATCTATGAAATATATCCCTCCCTTCACGGAAAACTCCTACATAGAAATTTATCAAACGCAAGGTGCACCCCCCTCCCCCTGTCAAATTCCTTCCAGACAGTTCCATTCTCGCTGAGAATCCCCCTCCCTGTAAAATTGCTTACGGACGATACAGCCTGAAAAATTCTCCTTGACATTCTTCTATCTGAATAAGAATTTCATCTCTAATCGGTTTCTCGATCACTCCAGAAATACCCCTTTCGTGGAAACTATTTCCCAGAAAACGAAACACGAAAAAAAACCCCTGGATAATTTCCCCGGAACATCTCCACATGCAAATTTTGGCAAAGAAAATTAAGATAATTAAAAAGAACTCCACAGAGTAATTCTTTTAAATCACCAAGTATAACATAATACCCTGGAATATTCACCCCCCAGAAATTTTCCTCCCCATAGACTTCCGCCGCAAGCACCCCCCCCCCCAAAAAAAAAAGAAGTCTGCATACTTCCCATTAACAAATACTACTCGGGAACAATGGACAAATTTCATAACTTACAGGCCTCTCCACACGGACTCTAGGGAGGTCATTTTACGCCTAGGATAACCTATACGCCTAAGACACGATTATTTAATCTTTCAATTATACTGAACAAAATGGCTATCTCAAAATTTTGATCTGATAATTTTTGGGGAAAATGGGCATGGGAGGGGGCCCAGTTGCCCTCCAATCTTTTTTGGTCACTCAAAAAGGGCACTAGAACTTTAACTTGAGTCGAATGAGCCCTCTCCCGATTCTAGGATACAACGGAATCCTAGGTTAATGGTCCTATTATAGAACCACTGGGTCGATAAGATCACCCCTGCAAAAAAACAAAAAAATAAACATGCATATGTGGTCTTTCTTCAGCCAAAAAAAAAAAAAAAAAAAAAAAAAAAAAAAAAAAAAAAAAAAAAAAAAAAAAAAAAAAAAACAGAATTCAAATTTTTTGCAGCTAAGAGCTAGAAACCTTTACAGTAGGGTTCTCTGAAACGCTGAGTCTAATGGTATAACTTTAATTAAAATTCTATGACTTTCAAGGGATGTTTCCCCCCCTTTTTTTCGAGAATAAGACAAATTTTCATTGGCTCGTAGGCTTTGATGGGTAAGCTTAAACTTAATGCAACTTTCATAATTGAAATCAGGACAAAATCCGATTTTTTTTATATATCTCTTGGTATCAAAATTCCGTTTTTTTAGAGTTTCGGTTAATTTGAGCCGGTTCATTACCACGGACTATTTAATAAAGTTACTTTAAAAATTCGGTCTCAGTGCATTCAGATGAAACGTCAAGGAAAATATAAGAATATAAATTACATATACAAATGAACTAAATATACTCTCATAGAAAGGTTCAATAGTTATGGCTTTGATAGAACGTCAACGAAAAAAAAAAAAAAAAGATCAGGTTATTTAGCTGCCGTGCAATTAAGTACCAGTGCTTCCACTATCCCCAAACTTTCGAGATTTCCCCAAATGAATATCCTAATACTACTACTAATACAAATCCCCGCAGAACGAAGCCACCCGAGCCCAACATAACTGTGCAAGCTCCTCTTCTATCCTAACACATTCAAAGCTTCCCTCTTTACACCCTCCCAATAAAATCCCTGTTTCCTTTAAATCTATTTTTACGAAATCTTTACACCTTATTTGGGGAAGACCTCCTTTTCGTTCGGTCCTAAGTGGATGCTTGAAGGGACTTTCTTTTAGCTATCTGGCATCCTTCATCTGCGAAACATATCCTAGTCATCTTAGCCTTTCTCTTTATGCAGTCCTAGAAAGTGGGATAGAGCCACAATTTCCATGCAACTTAATGCAACAAAATATCCCACAGACAATTCCTGTAGAAAATAGCGAACAAATCCTCCTCCATCTTCTTAAACACCCACATTTCAGAATAATACTTGGCCTCTGTCATCAAATTAGCTTTCAATATTAAAACTATGGATCGAAGACTTATATTAATATTTTTAGTTTTTTAGACTGTGAACGAACACCCTGAGCCTTAGCTATTTTACTTTTAACATCTTTACTGCATTCAACATCTTTCCAAGTAATACTAACAATGCAAGGGAAGCTATCTACTTGATGAATCTTCTTGTTACCACATTTGTAAGTCCCTAAGCCGACTCGCAAAAAAGCAGAAGATTAAAAATAACCTTTTCACCTTCATTTATTCCTAGTCTAAGCAACTTAGTCTTGTTAGCGTTAATTTTCAAGTTTATTCTTACACTCTCAAAACCTCAAAAAAAAAAAAAAAAAATCAGTGTGCTAACTTTTTCATCTAGGACACTCAAATCATCAGTATAATCTAAGCCTAGGAGAGTTTTACCTTCCTACTTGATTTCATGTTCTCCAATAATCTTTGCAGTGTTCCTTAGGACAAAGTTCACCGTAATGATCCACATAAATGGGGTGTTAACATTTTCATCTAGGACACTCAAATGATCAATATAACCTAAGTCTAGGAAAGTTTTACCTTCCCACTTGATTTCATGTTCTCCCATAGTCTTTGCTGTATTCCTTAGGACAAAGTTCATCATTACAATCCATATAAAAGGGGATAAAAACGGAATCTTGCTGAACTTCTGATTCAATACGAAACCAGCAACTCGTAAACCAGCAAATTCCAGACCACTTCTCGTAAATAGCATTAATCACTTCTATACACAAAGAACTGATAACCGATCTTTCTTTCAGGGTAATTCAAGATAATACCAGAAAATACAAGGACAGTAAACTACTACTACTACTATTAACTCACTGCAGCACCAAGCTGTCTGAGGCCAACACAGCTACGCACGCTCTTCCTCCAACCTAATCTATTCAAGGGCTCCCTCTTTACACCCTCCAAGGAAGTTCCCATTCCCTTTAAATCTTTATTTATGACATCCTCCCAACCCAGACGAGGACGACCTGCTTTCCGTGTAGCCCCAGACGATTGGCCAAAAAGGACAATCTTCGACAATCTGTCATCCTTCATCCGCAGAACGTGGCCTAGCCATCTAAACCTTTCTTTCATAATAGCCCTAGAAAGCGGGACTGAACCACATTTATTGTACAACCTACTGTTTGAAATACGGTCAGTCAGCCGTCTGCTGACTTTTCGTCTGCTTTTCGGAGCGCCCATGCTTCAGAGCCATATTTGACCACTGTCATCACTGTAGCTTCCAATAGTCTAATCTTGGTTTGCATACTTATCTTCCTATTCTTCTAAACTTTTTTTAACTGTGAAAAAACACCCTGAGCCTTAGCTATTCTACTTTTAACATCTTTACTGCTCCCACCATCTTTACTAATAATATTACCAAGGTAATGAAGCTGCCAGCCTGATCAATCTCTTCGTTACCCAACGTCACATTTCATTTTCACTTATTCCTAGCCTTAGTGACTTAGTCTTCTTAATATCAATTTTCAAGCCTATTCTAGCACCCTGGATTCGCAAAATCTCTAAAAATTTATTCATGTTGCTCACACTTTCATCTAATATGCTTAAATCATCAGCATAATCTAAGTCCAGGAGCGATTTTCCTCCAAATTTGATTCCGTGGTCTCCAATTGCCTTTCCTGTGCTCCAAATGATCCATATAAAGGGGGATTGAACACAACCCTGCTTAACTCCTGATTTAATACAAAACCAGTTGCTAGACTCATTTCCTACCTTAACCGCAGCAGTATTATTCTCGTACATAGCACAAATCACTTTAATGTATTTTTCTGGTATACCATATAAGGATAAGACCTTTGCTAAAGCTCTTCTGTCAACAGAATCGAAAGCTTGCTCATAATCGATAAAACTGAGGACCAAAGGTGTTTGACAGCGAAGGGACTTACCAATTATTAACCTAAGAGTGAAAACTTGGTCGACACATCCTCTACCTTTTCTAAAACCGCACTATTTTTCCCTTAAAACTTTGTCTACAGCATCTCTCAGTCTAAAAAGTATCATATTACTAAATAATTTGCTATCACCAGAGACTAGACTAATACCTCAACAATTAAGACACTCACTCTTGTCACCTTTCTTATACAGTGGTTTAATTAAGGTTTTCCTAAAATCATTAGGTACTTCTCCTTTTAAAAAAATCCTATTCATAATCTTCAGTAGCTTATTTCTAACCTCAGAGCCACCATATTTGAGAAACTCATTTATCAGACTATCAGCACCTGGAGCCTTATTATTTTTTTATCCTTTCAGTACTGTCGCTAATCCTTCCTCACAAAACAAATCTTCCTTCACATCCAAGGTATCACAAACTTCTTCATTTTCATCTATATTTTTTCTTGCAACTGTATCTCGGTTTAGCACATTCTCAAAATGTTCCGCCCATTAACTTTTTCCTTATCACTAATTGTGGCCCCATTCCTATCTTTAACTGGGACTAATCCGGATGACTACTCTCTTTTAATTTATTAACATGCCAGTTTAATATTTTACTATTATGCCGTCTAGCTGCATCTTCCAGATCCTTAGCGATTTTATCCATGGCCTCAACTTCGCATCTCCTTAGTTCATATTTTAATGCTTTCTCCACTTTCTTTACATTCCTTTTGTTTTCATATGATCTATCACTCAGGTAATTTTTGCACAAGCCCCTTCTACTCTTTATTAAACATAAAGCTTTTTCACTAATATTCCTAGCTGCAGTCTTAGCACTCTTCCCTAAGACACCATCAGCAACTTCACAAATTGTTTTTCTAAAATTATTCCATCCATCTTCCACATTGTCAAATTTTAAACTCTCAAGTTTAGTATTCAACTGTTCCTGGAAGGTTTTTCTCAAATTTTCATCCTGGAGTCTACCAACATCATAACTTTCCGGGAGGTAGTTACCCTTCTGAAATTTCAGCTTTAAATTAACCTTAGACACTAGTAGATGGTGATCTTTACTTTTAAGATCAATAACAGCACTCCTATACACCCTAGTGTCTTGCATTGATCCTGCTAGTCTTCGGTTTACAATAACATAACTAATAAGGTTTGCTGTCTTACCATCACGTGAATACCATGTCAACTTATGGGCCATTTTGTGACCAAACACCGTATTGGTTATAACTAGGTTGTTATACCTACAAAATTACATAAGTCTATAGCCATTAGTATTTTCTTTTCCTAAGCCAAATTTACTTAGGTTTAAGATACCATCTATCCCTATTCCTACCAACCTTGGCGTTAAAATCTCCTTGCAAATACACCATATTTCTACCTGGTACCCTGTCTATTTGCTCCTGTAACTGCAAGTAAAATTCATCTGAGTCAATAGTATCTCCGTCAGTTGGTTCAATATGGGCATATACTACTATAACTGATACCCTGAGCTTTTTAGCCATAAAATGAGCGATTAGTATTCTATTATTAATACCTTCCCAGCCTGAACAAGACTTAGCTTCCTTATTCATCATGAGCCCTACTCCCTGTCTATGTACCCCATCCTTCCTGCCTGAGTAAACAAATTCTATGTCACCTAATTTCATACTTCCTACCCCTGGGATATGAGTTCTGAAACTCCTAATAAATCCAGTTCAAACCGTCTGAATTCGTCAGTCAGAATGTCGATGCGATAGTCATTTTTTAACGTCGTAACATTCCAAGTTCCAATTTTCATGTTCTTTAAATCTTTAAAATTATTTTCGCCTCAGGAAAAGCAATGATCCCGGATACCAGAGCAGGACGGGGACCAGCATATCTTCTCAAGTCTACAAAGAAGTGCTTAAGCCGGCTTAGAACCGGACAGCAAAAAGTCCCTGGGACCTCCAGTATGTTGGAGGCTTTGTGCAATCCTGGGCCCATCCTGGTCACAACATGGTTTTCAGCACTTGGCAATGCTCTTCTATCAACAAGAGTCAAAATCCTGCACAGACAGTCTCAAGTCTATTACCTCCGAGTCATTATATATTCATGCCTACAAATATTATGCTACTACGGGGAGGCAACCCATAGTAGATAAATTAGCTAGGAAGAGGTTTTTCAGCCCGAAAACGCCCATCAAAACAAACCGGGTCCAGAAAAATATCCAATAATCAGAATCCCGTGCGAGTAGCGCTAATCATTTCCAGACCCCTCGGATATTTTCCCTCCATATTTTTGTAAGTCCCAAAGCCGACTCCCAAAAAAGCAGAATATGAAACTGGCAACATTCCTTGTATTCACACAGATTTTGGCAAAAAACAACAACAAAAAAAAAACAAAAAAAACATAAAGACAAAAAGGGAATACCTTGCGAGGCACTTAAGAAGTGGTTGCCATCTGCAGAATACTGACCACAAAAGAGCTTAAAACCATTGACATAATATCGCTCATCACCACTCGGTAAAAATTCATTCTGAATCATCACTTTGTTTCCAAGTGTCAGTCCATGTTTTGGACTTACCTACAAACAGTACAATGAAATAGCCACAATAACTGCACATTTTGATAGAAAAAAGCCACATTATGTGGCTTTTTTAAATTAATTTATTTTCAAAAGTGCAACATTTGTTGTCGTCACTTTTGATGGCGCATGTGTGTAAGCACATCAATACCATATAGGCACATAGTTCCCTTCATCCAGACCTATATCCAAGTAAAAACGAATCGAAATACAACATAGAAGTTAAAGAAATACAACATATCTCATGAGAGGAGGGGAGGGCAAGAAACCTCTACTGAAAAATAGTTCAGCTAGTTTCTAAATATTTTATTTTTATCTTGATCCATGATTCTTGTTCCCCTGATTTATTTTTCTCTCGTTGAAGATGGGGCCCAAGGGGAAACATGCACCAAGACACATCTGAGGGATAGATTTTGACACCCTGACTAAAGGGTTCAAGGACAGAGCTAGAGGATATGAATAGATGTCAGGCCTAAAGCATTACACATGATGATTCTTTCCTAAATATACCAAAATATTTTGGTCAAGATTCGTCAGAATGAGACGTTCACTAAGTTAAGCAATCCCAAAAGATAATTTTAACCTTGACAACGAACCCCCAGAATCAAGTCCGGGAACGCAAAATTTAGAGAATGTAATTAAAAAAGCGCACCAGCTTGTGGGAGGAGATGGCTGTACAATGTTGGCAACGCTGGCCCTTGAACTAAAGATATCCAAGGAATCAATACGCAAGATCTGGCCTTTGATTTGAGGTTTTTAAAGAAGTCCGCTCGTTCGATTTCTGTCTTCTGACTGATTTAAATAAAAAAAACAAGTTTTTTTAACTAAAAGTAAGGAGCGACATTAAAACTTAAAACGACCAGAAATTACTTCGTATATGAAAGAGGCTGCTTCCTCATCAACGCCTCGCTCTTTACGCTAAAGTTTGACTCTTTCTCTCAATTCTTCTTTTTAAAACAGTAAAAAATTTTAGCGTAAAGAGCGGGGCGTTGATGAGGAAGCAGCCTCTTTCATATACGAAGTAATTTCTGGTCGTTTTAAGTTTTAATGTCGCTCCTTACTTTTAGTTAAAAAAACTTATTTAATTTCTGGACGTTTTTGAATCAATGCATGTTTTGATTTTGGCTCTCCGCAGAGGAATAATTAAAACAAAATTTGCATTTTTTTTTTTTTTGGCTAAATGGCTTTCTCATAATTTTGATCGAATGATTTTGAGAAAAAAAGAGCGGGGGAGGAAGCCTAGTTGCCCTCCAATTTTTTGGTTAATTAAAAAGGCAACTAGAATTTTTAATTTTTTACGAATATTTTTATTAGTAAAAGATCTACGTAACTTATAAATTAGCTTACGTAAAGAACTTTTTTTATTCTCATATTTTTATTACATATATGAGGGGGTTCGCCCCCTTGTCAGATCCTCGCTCTTTACACTAAAGCTTAAATTTTGTCCCAATTCATTAAGAATGACCCCAGAATCACAAAAGCCGTAGAATAAATAGTTGAAATTACTAAAAATACTTTAGCATAAAGAGCGAGGTATTAGGAGGAGGTGATCCCCTCAAATGGGTAATAATTTCTGTTTGTTTTAAGTTTTAATGCTGCTCCTTACTTCCAGCTGAAAGAACTTTTTCATATTTATTTTTTCATTGTTTTTTTTTTTAATAATGCTAGTAAATCCTGCGCTCCCTTCATGGAGATTTTCTTCCCCCATGACAAACTATCGATGGAAAGTTCCCCAGAATATCCCCCTCTTCTCAACCCCTCCCCCAACCAAAAAAATCCTCCTGAAAACGCCTGTACACTTCCCAATAACCATTACTATATGTAAGCACTGGTCAAAGTTTGTAACTTGTTGCCCCTCCCACGGGGACTGTGGGGGAGTAAGTCGTCCCCAAAGACATAGTTATAAGGTTTTTCGACTACGCTGAATAAAATGGCTATCTCACAATTTTGATCCATTGACTTTGGTAAAATAATTAGAGTGGGAGGGGGCCTAGGTGCCCTCCAATTTTTTTGGTCACTTAAAAAGGGCACTAGAACTTTTCATTTCCGTTAGAATGAGCCCTCTTGCAACATTCTAGGACAACTGGGTCGATACGATCACCCCTGGGAAAAAAAAAACAAAAACAAAAAAACAAATAAACACGCATCCGTGATCTGCCTTCTGGCAAAAAATACAAAATTCCACATTTTTGTAGATAGGAGCTTGAAACTTCTACAGTAGGGTTCTCTGATACGCTGAATCTGATGGCGTGATTTTCGTGAAGATTCTATGACTTCTAGGGGGCGTTTCCCCCTATTTTCTAAAATAACGCAAATTTTCTCAGGCTCGTAACTTTTGATGGGTAAGACTAAACTTGATGAAACTTATATATTTAAAATCAGCATTAAAATGCGATTCTTTTGATGTAGGTATTGGTATCAAAATTCCAGTTTTTAGAGTTTTGGTTACTATTGAGCCGGGTCGCTCCTTACTACAGTTCGTTATCACGAACTGTTTGATGAACAAATGAAGACTGATTTTGACTATTGCGCAACGTTTTTTCTTAAGGTTTTGAGCTCAAGAGCTATAAATATGACAACCCAAACAGAGGAAGTGCAGTCTTATCTGCAGACCAAGAAGGCATGGTTAGGTATAAAAAAGAAAAATAAGCCCTCATAGCCCTGTTAAGACCCGTTGGATCAAGTCGACCAAGAAGACAATTTGCATAATCTTTCTCAGCACTGATAGCCTTGTGACTGTGATTTCAAGCAGTTACGTCACCAAGTGTCTCCTCGTAGGAACAGGCCGTTTTGTCCCATATTGCTCGCAGTAACCACTATCCAAGCAGTTCTCACATAATGATGACGCCCTAAGACATATCATTCGCTCAGTCCAGGAGTAAAGTCGAGAGCTCTTCACCAAACGGAATTGCATATTGAATTGAAGATATTCCACATTTTTTTTACGAAAAAGATAAATAAACAAATAAAAACGCCAAACCATTTTGCGATTATTAAAATACACTTATTCGCCAAGAGTTTCAAGATGAATAGAGCAACCAGTTTCTTTACTCATTATTTACAACCCTACATAAAAAAAACGACAGCAGAAGATACAGCTGCTTCAAATTAAAAAAGATTTTCTTATCAAATCTAAGCTTTCGGAAGTGTCATGTTTTAAATACGCTGATGGCCTTCTGCTTATTACTCGGTCAAAAGTTGGTCTATCAAAGAGCGTTAATAAGAAACGATCATCTCTTAAAAAAATTTGTTTGTCGCTAAATATTGCTAAATGTGAATATTTGTCATTTGATGGTAAGTTATATAGATATGTCAGTATTCTATTGTATAATCTGTATTGCTGTCATTGCATTATTCTTCGTCTTCCAGCCACGGGCGCCTCAGAATCCTGATGCGATTAAATTTCAGCTCCCCAACTATGTCTGATATTAAAGAGAAATTAAGAATTGGTCAATTTTAAGACTGTCACATATCGTGGTTGCTACAATAGGCATAGTCTTGCAAAACTTCATTCAACGTTTTGTGATCATGCTATTTTTTGTTCCTGGGCCTTACCCTTTGTTTTGTGATAATGATCTGAATTTAATTCGTGTGCTCCATTTACGGTACCAAGTTTTTTTTTCCGTACCTGTAGCACACTTATTAAAATACATAATAATTAAAAAAATCAATATAGTGATACTGACGCCTGTTTTTTTATTATCATCAACATGAACTTGCCTTTTATACCTCTCTATGGCCGGACTGACATCAACGCCTCATCCGGTTCTTTAATGTTATTTAAATTTTGCATAGCTGTTGATCTGTTATATATATGTATATATATATATATATATATATATATATATATATTATATATATATATATATATATTACCTTCTGTTTCAGGTACCTTGTTATAGGTACCGGACCGGACTGACTGGCCATATCTCAAACAGTAAGCTATACGAAAAGTGTGGTTCAATCCTACTTTCTATAATGAGACAAAGCATGAGAGGACTTGGACAAGTTCTGAAGGATGACATATTGCTAAAGATTGTCCTTGTCGGTCAACCGTCTAGGGCCAACGGAAAAGCGGGTGGTCCACAAATGGGATGGGAGGATGTCGTTAGGAAAGATTTAAGGGAAATGGTAACTTTTTGGGAGGGTGTAAAGAGGGAGCCTTTGAATAGATTGAGATGGAGCAGGAGCATGCGTAGCTGTGTTGGCCTAAGGCGGCTTGGTAATGTAACGAGTTGTTAGTAGTAGTATGTGAAGCTCTCCACTAGATCAATCTTTTCGTCTCCCATGATGTTTCAAGGCCCTCTTTCCCCTTCAGGATTTTTTTTCAAAGGAATGCTGAAGACTAGGACATGTCGGCCCAAAGCACATTTTTTTATAGCTTTAGGCCCCACTCCCATTGAAAACATTTCGATTTACAACATTTAAATTAACATCATTGTAACAAGAGAACCCTACTTCGTTCAGTATATTTTAAATTTGCAAAATATTTACTTCATTTACCCCCCGTGGACCCAAAATTCAGCATTAATCCGTAATTATAAAATAGCCAATCCATGGTATCCGCTTCTTATACAGTGATATTTAAAGTTGTATGTATGTAAAAGTTGTTCAGTGGTTTATAGACGTTCTTTATTAATTGTTCTGATAGTTGTGATGACTCTTTTCTTCTTTCTCCTATTCCCTTTTCTTGTCGTTTTCTCTATGTACTCCGTCTCTGTGTACTATTGTATTGTATGATGGGCGAAAAAATGGGTTAAACTGCATGGTGAAGCAGAACATCACTGTGGGACGATCCTTTATAGAAGGACAACTGCAGCAGGGTGGAGGATTCATATTCATGGACAATGGCCTCTCTAAACTTGTTGTGTTCCCTACCTGCTGGGTATCATCTTGTCACAGTTGCCGGTCCTAAGTCCGGAAAAAGTGAGGATGGTTGGGCGACAAGCTTGCACCCTGTCCCCTGGACTTGCTTTGGCAAGGACGACTATCTTGCAACGAAAAGCATCAATCAAGCCTCGGATATTTCTTCGAATTTACGATGCCGACCCCAGCATGTCCCCAATATCCTGACAACGGTGGTCAAACCATTGGATGATTAAACCTCCTTGAAAAGGGTGGTATGAAAATTACTAACCAGTGACATTAACAGTCTCATTTGGTCGGATACTGGCAACACAAGGAGAGCTGGTGTTGGTCTGGTTCTTCATAAGAGAGCTAGAAATGCATTTATATCCTATAATGCCATATCAGAGCGTCTCCTTGCAGTCCACCTGAGACACGGTCATGGAAGATTCTTTGTAGTTGTATGCTATGCGCCAACAAATGAGGCTGACCCCGATGATAAGGATTAGTTTTATCAAACGAGCCACCAAAATGAAGATTCTTTGAGAGTCAGTCTATCCGATCCAGCTACACGGAGCTGAAACTTGGTCTATAACTGCAGCTGTCCAGCGCCGTCTCCACACTCTTAAATCTAAGTGGCTTCGGACAATCGAGGGAATCCGGACAGACTTTGTCAGCAACGACCGTCAACATAGTATGACTTTCCAGTCACCTTTGTCGCACCTGGTTGCCGACCAGACTCTTCGCTCGTTTGGACATCTTTTGGGATTGCATACCGACACTCCGGCTCAGATTCTTTTCGACTTTGAACCAACTAGTAGTGGCTGAAAGCGTCCAAGAGGAAAACCCCAGTTCATCCTGGATCAAGCTGGAATTTTGCTTTCTGATGCAGAGGCTCTTGCTGCAGACCGTCCCACGTGAAGAAGGCTGACGACGCTCTCAAAGCCACCCCGGCATAAGCATTAACTAAGTAAGTATGTACAGACACAAGATATTTCTGTCATAAAAGTATTATTTCATATATCGTACTTCATATACATTATTATTACTTATCTCGTACTTTATGCATATTTAAAACGTGAAGTAAAACATATAAAACACACAAAAACATAAATAGAAAACACTAATAACAAACACATAGAAAACACTACATTAATAGAGCAACAAATAAAAATAAAGGAAAAAAAAATAAAGTGAAATTCCAAACCGAAAGAAACTAACTAGCCGGTGATGAAGAGAAGCACAGACGCAAGATGCATTTGTGATATTTCTGTGCTCTAGTTCTAGTTTCTCAGTAATATCAGGAACTAGAATTTTTTTTCAATAAGAGCCCGGTTTTTCGATCAAGGCGGTAGAAACAATACAGATTTACAAAATCGAAAATAGTTAATTCAGATTCTTTTTAAATCTTTTCCCTCAAGAAGGATACAAACTCTAGCAGCAAAAAGGATCTAGTGGTTACGGAAGTTGAGCAGAGCTTGGCCAACCAACGTCTGTTATACTGCCCTCTTTTAGAAACAGTCTTGGCGTATCCTAATTGGACTTTCTTGTTAATATTTACGACTCTCTGCTGACTCAGGCTTGGGATACTGCTAGTAATAGAAATACTTAGCCACCAGAGAGAATCTACAAGAGGGATAAAATCTACAAGAAGGATACAAGAAAGCTTGTACTGTTAGTAATAGAAATACCTAGCCACCAGAGAGAATCTGCAAGAAGGATAGAAAAACCCTTACACAAAAGGGGAGAACCAGAATACAAAAAAAAGAATTCACATTTATCTATGTTAAGAGAAAGGCCAATATCCGAGAAAGAAGTAGCAACGAGAAGTTATATCAGAAAGATAAGTTTTTATTAGATAAGTCATATTAGAAAGGAATTCACGTTTATCTACGTTAAGATAAAGATCAGTTTTGGTATGGCTTATAAGAAGCAGGTCATCACATATGCAAGATAATAGACATAAGGAAACCCCTATAAATAAGCAGCCAAAATCTTAGCTAGAACCCTGTAAATACATATTTTAGATAGGATGGGAGATAAAACTCCCTCTTGACTCAAACCTCTTTTCGTTTTAATAATATTTGTTGGCAACGGTTTCAGCCAAAGAAAAGAGTTATAATACAAATAATGAAGAAGCATTTTAACCAAAAGGTTAACGTCATAACCATTAAGAGCACGAAAATGCTGCTGTGACATAAACTATCAAATGCTTTAGATAGATCTAAAACACATAGATAAATGCTCTTCTCTTAGAACAATTTTCAAGAAGTAAAGAAGATAATACACGATGAGCATTCTGACACTCTGCTTCAGGCCGAAAACAAAACTCAAACTCAAAAACAAAACAAAACTCAGGCCCTTTCTCTTAGAACAATTTTCAAGAAGTAAAGACGATAATACTGACACTTGCTGTCAGTATTAGCTGATGAGTATGCTGATGAGCATACTGACACTCTGCTTCAGGCCGAAAACAAAACTGATTGTCCCCCTTAAATATATTATCGGTCACAAATGGTAGAAGCACATATTCAAAAACTTTACTTAAAGCATAGGAGGCAGTAATGGGTTAATACTCTATACTCCACTGTGGCTTCCTATGCCCTCATATCAATGGAAAACTAACCATATTCCCGTTCAGCATAAACATTCTGGTATATAACGAGCACCCAGTCTTCACAATCATCATTGGTTACACTATTTTTAGGTTTAGTAACATGATTAGAAACAAGTATCATGTCAAAGACAAGAAAAATCGAGCTTTATTTAAAGAAAACTAAATTTTTTCTAGCTATTTGCCAATTTATATGAATTTGCAACTACTGATGATTATGACGAAGTAGGGGAGATAATACAAACCACGTAAATCCGTTAGAAACACTAATCTGGACTAGGGTAAGCCTGTATAGCATAATATATTCTTTTACTTACTTCTCGGGCTGTGATTAGATTGAATATGTTCCTGTTCAGATAGTTTTCAGCGCCTGGATAAGGATGTACGCCACCTTGCATAAGCGTTTGAACAAAAATATCATTTTCCTAAAAAATTAAAACCCTGTTAACTGCTTGTAATTACTTATAGTCAATTTTCAGTTTATCTAACTCACGGTAAGTATTTATAAGTCATCGTTTTTTCCCGTTGCATGTCTTAGGTAGTTTAATATATTTTTACTTTTTAGTTTCATGATATTCGCATGGTTTCGGGAACCTCTGTAGAACTTCTGAAAAATCGTTGGGATGCAATGAAATGTATTTCATTTCAGCATTACTTTTACTGCTGCATATACTACTGACAACTCATCGTCAAACCGCCTGAGGTCGGCACAACTGAGCACCTCCTCTGCTCAGATTCTCACTATTTACTCCATCCATATAGGCCCCACTGCATATAAATCTTCAGTTATAACCTCTTTGGACTCCACTCGAGGATGCCCCATTTTTCGGGGGCAATCCATAAAGGACAGGTTTCAGCAGCCAATTACCATAAAATGTGACATAGCCATGTCACAGTGTAGCAATGTTCTTTCAATATAACCTCAAAAAGTATGATCTAAGCAATGTACGGTTTAGTGTTTGATATAAAATTTATTCTAGCGAATTTTAAAAGTATTACGGGAGGTGAATTACTCAAATCTTTTCTTAATCTATACTCAAAAAATTACAAAACGGAAAAAATATGAATTTTTAACAGCATCACTAAAAAGAAAACTAAGAAAGAGTTACTTTAATATTATTGGTAACTCGGTTAAAAAATCTGTGTCGGCACAAGAAACTCACTATTCAAATTCGACAAACAAGAAGACGAAAATTAACAGGATAGCAAGAAGAGCGAAAGAAGATGAAAAACCTTGAAAGCTTGCACTGCCAAAAACCCGGTTCTCAGTCAGTAAATACAGCGGTTTTATTGACTAAATTCCAATTAGATTAAGAAATGAATAAAATCAATAAGAAGATAAAATTAATCAAATAGATGAAAATAGCAAAATAATATTTACTAATTCCTTCATCTCATTTAATGATTACAACAGTTTCGCAGCCAATAGGTGATTCCATAAAAACTTTGGTACTCGGTAGAAACTAGAGGGTGGTAGCACCGCATTTGTAGTTAATATAGTTAAAAACTTGAGCTTGGTGTTGGAAAAATGTTTAATAAAGATTTTTCTTCAATGTTTGGTTTTTTCTTCAGCGTTCAAAAACACTTTCATCAACAAGTTAAGTAACTTAATAACACAAGTATTTCCGAAAACACAGTAGTTAGTAGTTTTGACATGGTTTCCATGTAAACGAATATAGAAGTGGCTATTTCTGAGAACTTAAAAACAAAATAGAAAAAAATTATAACTTCATCGAAGTTTCGGCGACAGGAATTGATTGTGAAGTGTTAGTGACTCCACTTAAAATTTGTAAGAAGTTTTCAATGCATTTTCAGTTTCGTGATTCCTTTTATCAGCAAATAAATGGGCTTCCAATGGGGGCACCTTTATCCGGGGCTACAGGCAAATATTTATGTCGAGAACCTTGAAAATTGGGTATTAAATTCTTATTTTTGAAACACGTCTATTGAGGTCACATGGATGACGTAATTTCACTTTGAAATTGTGAGGAAATTGAACTTCGGGGTTTCTTAGATGATCTTAATACTTATGATATAAATTTGCAGTTCACCCTAGAGATTGAAAATAGACTACCGTTTTTAGATGTGTTAATAAATGATAATAATGATAAACTGGATTTTACTATCTATAGAAACCAACGCAAAACAATAGATATGTTCATTTTAATTTAAATCCCCCCCCCCATAAGTTAAAAGAGCAATTGAAACTTCTCTCATTGGTCGTGTCCTGAAAATTTGCTCCAATTCGTACATAAATAGAGAAATAAATTTTATCAGAGATATTCTTTTTGGTAACGGATACTCCATTCCTTTTGTCAATAATACCATTAACCGTAGACTAAACAGACGTTATCGTAAAATCAAAGATATTTCACAAAGTGAGGCTCCTAATAAGCCCTCAAATATAATCTGTATTCCGTACATCCCAAAAATCAAAACAAAATTAAAAAAAAGTTTGAACAAAAATAATCTGTAGGTAGTTTTCACTAACAATTTTAAAATCAGAAATATCTTAAACTCTGATAAAGATAAAACCCCAGTTACTCGCTAAAGAGGGGCTTATCATATACCATGCGACTGTGGCAATTACTATATTGGCAGAAATCATCAGAATCTAAAAAAAGGGCTAGACCAGCATAAAGAAAATATAGATAAGGCATTGATTTCTAACAGTTATAATAACTCCTTTCCTTCTGCTTTAGCTTGCCATATATTTATTAATCGCAGCCACACAAAACTTTTTGAAAAATCTTCTCTCATTAGTAATAATTTGGGGGTAAAACATGTGGTTCGGGAACCAATCGAAATTAGTCCCAAAATAAATGTTATTATTTCTTTAAATAGGGACTTAGGGAATATTCACTAAAATCATTTTACTCAAATTTAATTAAAAATGATCTAACAAAATATTTTACTAAACCAATTTACAATAGTATGGAACCCGCAACAAAAAGGCCTTTAAGACTGGCTGCCAAAAAAACGAGATTAGCTTTGAAAACTTGTATTTAATTATTTTATTTCGTTTAAATGAATTTATCATCTCACATCGTTTTATTTATCAGTCCTGGTTGAACTTCGTTGAAGTAAGGATGCTAGGGCTGTTCTGAAAAGTTTTTTAAAAACATTTTGAGTTTTAAAGTTCTCATTTTAATCTTAATTTTTATATATAGATAATTTTTTTGTATGTTGTGCTGAAGACCTAAAATTCCAAGATTTATATGAAGAAGTACGGTCTCTCATATGTGTGAATCTGTTTTTATTATATATACATTTTATAATATAACTTGCTATGATTCAGTCTTTTTCACCTAATCTATTTCTTATTTCTCAATTAAAATCCGGAATAAGCTCACCTTAAGAGTGTTATTCGCCATTTGCTCACTGTACGGAGCCGGACTTGCCGTTCTATCCCACAATAGACGCCTATCTAACGGGTCAAGGGGGTCTATCAACCGGTCATATGATCCATTATCATACATATCGGCAATGATGCGTATCCGATTACTGCAATAGAACAAAAGGATATGAATTAACGATAGTTTGGGTTTGGGAATAAAAGAGGATCCGATATATATATATATATATATATATATATATATATATATATATATATATATATATATATATATATATATATATATATATATAATATATATATATATGATATATATATATAATATATATACTATATATATATATATATATACTAGCTGTTGGGGTGGCGCTTCGCGCCACCCCAACACCTAGTTGATGGGGCGCTTCACGCCCCCCCAAGCCCCCCCGCGCGCGTAAGTCGTTACGCGCCATATTAGTTACGCGCCATTGTAGTTGTGAACCTGTGTGTCTGTGCATATAAATAGATTGTCAGGTTTACTGACTCTTGAACATGCAACATATAATTGTCCATGGGAAAAACAATCCGTATTCAGATCTATACCTCATTATTCTAATGATGTGTCCCTGTGTCCCGGTCGTCATTTATATTCCCTGTGTCCCGGTCGTGATTTGTGTCCGGGTGTCCCAGTCTGTAATTTCTCTTTGAGGTTCCCGGTCATCACTTATATTCCCTCTGTCTCGGTCGTCATTTGTGTCCCGGTCTGTAATTTCTCTTTGAGTGTTTTTTCTTTTTAGTTTTTTACCTTTTTTCTTTTTTCAGTTTTCTTTTTCTTCTTTATTTTTCAGCGTCACTATGAAGTACATATCGACGAACCTTTGTTTTTTTAACTTAAATCTGGTAGGCATTGATGACCTTATCCAAGTCAAAATCCCAAACCGAATCATCATCGCTATCATTTTCAGTTTTGATATGTTTTGACTCTCGCTGTCCAGGTGGATTTTCATCTAACTGCGCGGTTTTGCGTTCTTTAGCCGCAAGCCTGTTTTCTTGCTGTTCTTGTGATTCCTCGGAACGCTTTCTTTTCTTACTTTCTCTATCAGCAGCAAGTTTGGCATAAACTCTTTGAGCAGCTTCCTCGGCTGTTGCCATTGTAGGTTCTTCAGTCATTTTACAATTAAACATTTTTCCGTCTTAAATACCGTTAATGACGTCACCGTCAAAGCAAAAATGACGACAACTAATTTCATGACGTCAGTCAACACAGAAACATGACGTCACCTGATCCACAGACAGAAACACAGACAGACAACTTATTCTTATATATATAGATATATATATATAGATATATATATATATATATATAATATATATATATATAATATATATATATATATATATATATATATATATATATATATATTCTAATCCAGAGGACTAATGTACATTTGAAACCAACCAAAATAAGAATGTAACATAGCTGTTTTCAAGAAAGCCTATAAGATGGTCCTTATACGTCTAGGGGTAAACGGAAAGCAGGTCGTCCTCGGTTGGGGTGGGAGAGAGTCGAAAGAAAAGATTTAAGAAAACTAGAAACTTTTTGGGATGGTGCAAAGAGGGAGGCTTTACTTAGATCGGGATGGAGGAGGAGCGTGCGTACCTGTATTGGCCTCAGGCGGTTTGATGTTGTGGCGACTTACTAGTAGTAGTAGTTTTTTGTTCTGCATTGTACATACACCGAAAAGTTCTTTTTGAGGGGCGAAGAGGGGAGAGAAGTATTATCAATTTCAAGGAAATCTACTAGTTAGTAGAAGAAATCGATTTTCGGCTACTATTGGCTGTGGTTTGCTCGTTATTAGGTCAAATTTATTCCTACAACTACGGTATTTCAGCATATTAGTGTACCCGCGTAATTAAACTGGGCAAAAGATTGGCAGTATATTGGGCGTTTTTCATGTGCCTTACTCCAAAATATTTTAATAGATAAAAAGTGGTTAGAAAGAGAAAGAAAGATGGCGAGAGAGAGCGGGTGTGTGTGTGTGAGAGAGAGAGAGAGAGAGAGAGAGAGAGAGAGAGAGAGAGAGAGAGAGAGAGAGAGAGAGAAGAGAGAAAGAGAGAAAGAGAGAGAGAGAGAGAGAGAGAGAGAGAGAGAGAGAGAGAGAGAGAGACTTGTAATTTATATATATATATATATATATATATATATATATATATATATATATATATATATATATATATATATATATATATATTTATATATATATATATATATATATAATATATATATATATATATATATATATATATATATATATATATATATATATATAGTGCCGAAACCCTATAGGCAAATATATATTCAATTCTCACGTCTCATTAGCACAAGTAAAAAAAACATCTTTAATATTTACTTCCCAGACTTCCTCGGATATTGCTGAGATAACTCAATTGGAATTCTATATTTCAACTTAAATTTGTTTGAAACTTCAGTACCGTAATTGGAAACCTAATTGAACATCTAGACTTTTCAGAACTAACTGAAGGAATCCGGTATGTCCTAGAACACCAAAGAGCCAAAGTGGGGGGGGGGGTATGACAATTAGCAAATATTGTAGTCAAAACCAGGTTACGAATAAATCTGAGAGAGTTCTGCTAGCTACAACTATTAAATGGAAAGCTACACCAGTTTCAGTAGCCAGATCATGAACAACACCCTAAAGTCACAGTACAATCCAAGAAGGATACCAGGAGAATAAGAAATCATGAAATTCAGAAAGTGTTTTGTAAATGTTTAGCTACAGTGCGTCCATAAAGTCTGGACACAAAGGATAGTTGGATATTTGCGGGATGTAATTAAAATTCAGCTTTATTTTAACTATTTATTTTTCAAATAACATCCACTTAAAATTAAATAATATTTTGCCAAATAATGCCATCAATTACATTACAACTCAAATTACATCATTATTTAAATAACATTATTTTTTTTATTAAAATATCGTCTTCAATACGATTTTCATCAATTGAAATGCAAATCTCAATGCGTTTCAAATATTTGCCAGAAATCAACGGAATAAATAAGCATTGCAAACAATTTTGGTGCATATACTCGACATTCAGAGAGTCAAGTGCGTTTAATCTGTGATTTTCGTTGAATACACTTCAGTTGAGTACCCCTTCTTACTATCCACACTACCACCCACTTTTCCCACACCCATTCCTTGTCCAACACTACCTACAATTTTCATTTTAATCCCACAAGCCGTTCAAAAGATATTGCAGATAATTGATAGTACATTTTTGGTGGACATATTGGTGGATAAGAGATAGAAACTGCTTCCAGACTTTACAGACTACAGGTTAAGTACTTTGATATGCTACATATATTTCGCATAATACAAATTTACTTACTTACTTAGGTATCGGCCATCCTCGTGGGACTTTTTAGTGCCACTACTCTAGACAGCTCATGCGTAAGGGCTCTGTACATTACTCTATCTCGTGTCATAGGTCAAAACTGGGCTATTTTGACGTTGTTGAAGTATAAGTTCTCCATCCATCATTTTCGTAGTCTGCCTCGTGGACGAAGGCTATTGAGGGATCCTTCAAGGGTGATTTTCGGGAGGCGGCTCGGTTATTCACTTAACTTGGCTGAACCGGCACAGCTGTTGTTTCTTGATTTTACTGAGAGTGGTTTCACTGGACTGGAGCCTTTGAAGTCCTTCCAAATTTGTGATTTCTCAGTGTATTTGATCTTATGAATGCGGCAGAGGCATCTCACCTCGAAAGCTAGAGGTTTCCTTTCGTCTTCGGTTTTCAGAGTCCCTGTTTTGCATCCATAAACAACTATGGGGATTACTAAACTATCGAATAGGCAAATATTGGGTTTGTAGGATAGGAGGTCACTTTTCCAAAGGTTGGCTAGTCTTCGGCAGCTAGAGCCAGCAAGTGAAAATCGATGTTCCACGTCAGAGCTACGGGAATTATCTGAGGAGAGTTGTCTAACAAGGTACAAGAAGTGGTCAACCGTTTCAACCTGTCTCCCGCCTATGGTGATAATGGGTGAGTTGTCTAGTTCCGGTCTTTTGGTTACCATGACTTTGGTCTTGATGGCATTGATCTCCATCCCGAACGGCTTTGTGGCATTAAAGAGTTTATCAGCTTGTGCCTGCAGTTCTCATGTAGAGTTGGTTAGCACATTAATATCATAAGCGTAGACAAGATTGTCTATTAGCAGCCCTCCGATTGTTGGGCCATATTCCAACTGCATCAGTGACAGAACGGCATTTAGAAAGAGGTTGAAGAGATGTTGTGATAAGATGCAACCCTCAAGTACTCATGACGAAGATTTCGAGCTCTTGAACTGATCATACAGACTCTTGATTATTTGGACTATCTCATAAAAGATTCCGCAGTGAAGGAGGATATGCCAGAGTCCTTCGCGCCATATCAGGTCAAATGCCTGACGGAAGTCAACGAATAGTTAGTAGAGTTCTTGGTTGAAATCAATGCCTCGTTCCATAAGTTGTCGAACAACAAATATCTGATCGATTGTTGATTTCCCAGGACAAAAACCGACCTGATATCCTCCAATGGCAAAGGCAGTTGTTGCTTATATGCGTTTGAGTATGACTTTTGTCAGGACGCGTGGCTGATGGCTCATGAGGCTGATCGGACGGTGGTTTCCACACTCTTCTTTGACCCCTTTTTGTGAATGGGTACAATAGCAGCCATGCATCACTGACGGGGTATGTGGCAGGTTTCCCACACTGCAAACACAATGGCATGGTACTGATCAGTTACATCATCCGATCCAACTTTAATGAGTTCAGCGGTGACTACGTCTGGACCAGGGACTTTTCCTTGTCTGAACGACTTGATTATTGACTCGGTTTCTGACTTGAGTGGGGGTGACGATGTGGGTTCTTGGTCGGGTATGGGGAAGCCGGTTAGTATTTCAGGATGCGAAGCTACTGGGGGATTCAGTTTATCGTTAAAGTATCCTTTCCATCTTTCAATTTTCATCTTTGAACAGCTACTCTCATTTCCTTCTTTTTCCAGGATCACTGATGCCTGCGGCTCTTTTTCCAGCTTAACTCGCGTACCATTCGGAAAACGGCTCTGCTGTTCCCCTTCTTGAACAGTACTTCACAGTCTCTGAATTTCTTCCACAGGTGGTTGCGTAGAGCCTTTCTGTTCTCTCAGTCCACTCTTCTCTTGAGGAGCTAGTAAGTATCCCGGCTGTGGCGGTTGGATTTATTACAATAAAGTTGGGTTTCCTCCTATATCCCAATGATCTTACCTGCGATCCATGGTTTTTCATTGGGAGTTTTTCGTCCAAGGACGTCATTCGCTGTCTCTATGATTGCTAAGGTGGCCTTCTTGGTCAGGGAGTCTATCTCATTAGGTGTGGTCAAGAGAGAATGATTTTTCAGGATCTCTCGGAATTTTTCAGATACAGTGGAAGTGCAGGTCTACCTTTTTTCAGGATCCCAAAGCTGATCCACCTGAAATCTTCACACTTGTGTTGCTTTTTGCAATTTTCTCATTCTTAGCTTGAACGTTAACATCAGGACTGTGGTCAGAGTCGAAGTCTGCTCCAGGCTATGCTACTGTGTCAAGTACGGATGACTTGCAGCGCTGCGATATCAGCATATAATCAATCATGTTTTCGGTTTTACCATCTGGGGTAACTGAATAACTCGTAACTGTTCGTTATAAATAACTCGTTTTATCAACAGAAGTCTTGCCGTAGTTCGCCTCTCGCATTGAGTTTTCCGTGACCAAAAGTCCCCATATTATCGGACCAACCGGTTTTATCCGTACCTACCATAGCGTTAAACCCCCCTATGACAATCAGTACGCCTTTCTTATGGATTTGATCGATGACGCTGTCTAGCGTGAAATATAATTTTTCGCATTCTTCCTCACTTCTGGCAGAGCTTGGGGCATAGAATTGAACAACAGAGATATACTTGGCAGCTCTCTTCAGTCTTTAGACGGCTATCTTTTCCGAGACTGGGGTGAAAGAGATTAGAGATTTTTTGGTAGTTAGTGATACGGAGAATCCTACACGTTGTTGATGAACTCCGTCCTTGCGGTCGGAAAACAAGAGGGAGGCTCCAAAGAGGTTTTCCTCGCTCGTCCGGGGGAGGTGAGTCTCAGAGAGGCCGAAAACATACATATTGTACTTCTGTAGCTCTGTAAGGGCAAGATCTAGTTTTCCAGGTTGCAAGTGGTCGGATCTTTAGCGTGCCAAAGTATAGGGTGGTTTTTGTCAGAACAGAACAACTGTACAAATTTTCATCCTGGGAAGGGGTCGCCCCAGGCCTATGATCGTCGGCTGCCCCGGAAGCGACAGGTTCGTCGGTTACCCTGTACGATGTAGCATGTAAAATCGCATTACCATCGTTCAAAATTGCTTGTGCGTCGGGTTACCCTGGACGCGGTAGCAGGTGTTCGGAAAATACTCAGCCCTTTTTCATGATTTTAAGAGAGGTGGTTTCTTGGCTAAATGGCTGGTGGTGGCAAGCCACTCCTCTCCACAACCTTGCAGAGGCCGTTGTCCGTAATCTGAATCCTACACCCTTCCACAGTTGTCCTCCTATAGAAGATCCTCCCACGATGGTCTTCTGATTCACCGACAATTTAGCCCATTGCTAGGATAAGGTTTGTAACTGACGGGACGTGTCTACACGTCAGTGGATATATTGAGTGAAAATCGGAGGGGCCTTCTTCCTCCTCCACCTGTATTTACAGCCCCCGGGCGAGGGTGCCCCAGTCTCGATTAAGGACACCCAGAGATTGGGTTCCTCTTGGTCCGCGCAATAAAGGTACCCTACTTATCTGTAGGGCGTTCCCATATCTTCAACCTAGGGACGCGCTGAGTGGCCTGGGGGAGGCCTCTGCTGAGAAGATGACTCAGTAATTTCAAAATATAAATTTATTTTTCTGATTTTAGCCATCGTGGAATCACACAAGCTCTCTAGATTGAATGACAACCAAGGTCTCTGCCCCCCCCCCCAAAAAAAACACATTAATATCAGTTTCACATTGGTTAAGTGTTCCTATCACACTGATTCATACAATGTCCACCAGAATGTAAACTTGTTTCTATTTGGTGGATGAATATTATCTGACGTTTCATAGATCAGTTTACATACTTGTGTTAAAGAGTAGTCAAGTAAAGGCACAATAAACGTTTCGAATTGAGCACAAAATTTCGATGTGCACAATGTGCACACAACCTGCAGTTGATGCATCTGAAGAAAATATTCATTCCCTTATACGTTTTCAACAAGGATCCGAGATGAAAGATTTTAAAGTGACTCGCATATTCAAGTTTTCTCGTCCGTTCAAGTAAGGGACTCGAGTCCTGGTGTAGCTGGTTATTTGGTTTGGAATGAGGGTCAACGGCGTGACTCTGTAAGCTCAGCCGGAGTTGACCCAACTCTTTAATGGGTACCTGGAGAAATCTGAGAACAAAACACGAGAAGCGTTGGATGATTTGCCCCTAACAATACATTGCACTACTGGCCAAAGGCATTGAATTAGGAGATCAGTACCTGCGCAACGCAGACCATTAGTTTTTTTTAAGAAAAAATATATTCAACAACATCACATATATAAGGCTATTTATTACTACACACGGAAATGATGGAACCGGTTTTCTTGATCTTTAAGAACTAATAAAAAACGAAACAAGAACAAAAACAAAATCAACTAGAGGTCCTTGGAGTAACCTGTCCAATTGCAAGGCTAATAAACCAGCCCCAATAGCTTGGGCCCAACAAGTAAGATATGACTTAGGACCAAAATCTATGCCAATCCTTACTTTTCTTCATCAACTTGTTTTGTAAAATTCACTCATAAAAAAGAAAGAAAGAGAAAATACTTGATGTTCATATCACTAATCTAAAACTTTTAATGGAGAAGCAATAGGCCAATACAAAATATGTAAGCGGATATAAAGTATTTAAATTATTAACCCCAACCCTTTTCTCTCAAACAATGTTCAACTCAAGTTTGACCTCAAGAAAATAAAAACAACTAAAACGCTATTTAGCATTACCGCGTTAACTATGCGAACAGAAACAGAAATATTAGTTTTCAGGATACTTAATTACCAATTAAATATCTTTAGTCTAACACTAGATCAAAACCCACAATACTCAAGTTGTAGAAAAACATTTCACCTCATAACTAACCACCAATGTATATGGTCCTACTCATTCAATAGCAGTCGATTCACTTGTTCCTTTGGTTCAGTTTATGTTTAGTGGTTATCACTGACAAAACAAATAATTTCAGAATCAATTATGCTCTGTTTTTCATTAATTACTCTGTTATTAAGACATTTCATCAATTATGCTCTTTTTTTTCATTAATTACTCTGTTATTAAGATATTTCATATGGCAGTTCATTGTTCACTAGGTCTACGGAATCACGTCATTGGTATGCTACTTATTAAACACTGGAAAGGGAACATCTTTTTGTTGAATATAGCTTCGTTCAGTGGGTCCCACATGCAGGGGCGGATCCAAGATTTTCTTTACGGGGGTGCATAATAGGTTGCTTCAATAAACTTGCAAACGAAGAAATACTCCCAATTTAAAGGGATCCTCGAGAATTATGTATCGTGTGTAGGTAGTGGAAATGGTCGTAACTTTAGTCCAAAATCTGGCGAGGGTTAAAGTTCTAGTAAATCTGTTGAAATTAAAATGGTATAAAAATGTTAATACAAAAAATATTAAGTTATAGAAACCACCCCACCATAAAAAAAATAAATAAAAAAGCTATTCACCATCAAAATATGATATTTATTGTTTTCTGCATAATTTTTTGCCATTGTGCTTCTGACCACTATAGCAAGTAAGTTAAGCTTTTTATGTCGCTTCATGTCGCCTAACAATGTGGCATCCCTTAGTAACTATGATAGTAATGAAGAGTAGGAAATGAGGATAAAGATACAACTTGTATATTCGTAAAAAATACATTTAAACGTTAAATACTAGTTCTTTAGGTGTGTAACAAGAAAAACAGAACGAAGATATAGAAAGACATAGAAGGCATTTAAAACAAGGGTTTTAAGTATAGGCAATAGAGCATTAGCAAATCACTGTTTACTTTTAAATTAGTCTTGTGGCCACATGTGGGAACCACTAAAACTTCTATTGATACTAGTAATTTTCAGTTCCTAGCCCACGCTGAGGTACCCAAAAATTTTCATTTGTTATATTTTTTCCTGTTAGTTCTGAAAAATCTATTCTTTTGCACAAGTGTTGTAAGTTGATTCCACCCCCTTTACTGAAGCTATGGGCAATTCCACTCTCTTTAACTGTTTTATTTAAACAATTTAACACAATGAAAAACTTTAACCCCCAATAGAGAGCAGAGCTTTTAATATTAGGTATACTGACAAAACACTTATTAACAAAGAAAAAGAAACCTGGTTAATGACAAAAACAAAACATGAGTTATAAGAAATACTTGGTAAGTTATTTACAGGAGGCCATCTCAACGTGGGTACACCATAAAACACGAACTCAATATATCTCAATCCTAATGTTCCATCATTGCAGGTAAAAGAAGTGTCTTTAATATTTTCTTCCTTAGCATCTGTTGAGAAAGCCGATTGAATCAATTGGAATTTAATCTCAACTTAATGTTACCTCAAACTAACAGTAATTGGTATCTAACTGAAAATTTGGAACTAACAGAAGGAATTCAGTATGTTCTCGAACAATTAAAAGCTCAAGAAAGGAGTAGGATAAGCACAGAAATAACTACCAAAACGTGTGCATGTGAAACTGCTGTATTGGAATACTAAATTCTCTTATGCGTTTCATATCTCAAAAATCCAAGGAAGAAAAAAGCAAAAAACTTGGTATTCAAAAAAAGAAGCAAATTCAAATTTCGTGAAAACTTTGGCGTTATCCCATGGTATAAAGGGAATTAACGCTACCCGAAACACTGGTATTGAGGCACTGCAAAACCGAGATGAGCTAAGGGAGGGGACTGCTGATCCTGTATAACTCAGACGAAATTGGTTTGTTTATGAAAAGCCACAAACTACTGAATATGAAACCCTATCTATGTCATTCGCCTTCTTCAGGCGGCAACGTTGGCCAAGAGCCATCAGGACCAGTGAATAATCAGTGCATGCCTATATGGGTTGGGGCAAGAAACCCCATAATTGGGCATACCCTGATTGGCTACTCATTTGTGGGTATGCTGCAAGCTTCGTCTGAATAAGACTAATGAAGACAGAAGTCAAGTGACAAATTACCTATTTATGAGCCTTTCAAATATCCGCACAACATCCTCCCCTTCAGAGTCTGAAGTATCTTCAGCCAAAGGCCGGAAAAGAGCCGTTTCATCTAAGTCCATTGATCTATTTTCTTCCTCTTCACCACTTGATTCTTGATTTTCCATTCTTTCCATTCTGTTGTTGCTTACTGAGTACTTGAAATTTCGAACGTGGACATTAATTTGCGAATCTAAATAAGTACAAAAATAAAGAAAAAAACCTTCCAGAGGATGATACTGAAAAAAAGAAACGACACCTTCCAAAGGATAATATTAAAAATGATTAAAAATAAGAGGTAAAACAAAGATAAATGAAATCATACTAGACAAAATCAGAAGATTTATCTATAAGTACAACTTGGTCAAAAATTTGAAATACCTAGCTCAATTATTGAAAACAACTATAAAATCAACTAAATCTGCATTACTAGAGCAATTTTGAATTGTTAAAACGATCTTCTGTCAGTTCTCCCAGCGGCAGTGTTGTGGGGGCAACACTTTGATTTTGTTCCTTTGCCATTAATTAAATACAATAGGTAACCTTACTAGTTTTAAAATGCACCAAGTAAACAAGCTACTGTTATAACTTTGCCCAAAAACACAAAACCTAACACAATCCATGTTGTTATTCTAAAATTGCGAAAGCTAAAGCTATGTTAATTTCACATCAGACCATATCACCTACAGAATTTCCTATGTAATTGTTGTTACTTGATTCTATACCTACTAACAAGTGCTTGTCACATAAACACTTTACAAATAACTGCAAAACTACATCACAGCATTATTACAGTGGCTTCTTAATCTTCCTTTGAATTGTAGTGCATCTGGAATGTTTGTTGGTGGTGGCCACCCATCTTCTCATGAGCTGCGTAGAAAATCTTCTCTTTCTATCCAGACAGGGATACTTGCTTCGGATAATCCCATCATTTTGGTGCTTTCTGATCCGCTTTTTCGCCTCTCTCTGCCACTTGGGCTGACTTGGTCAAGTGTGATTTACACACAACAATTTTGAAATGTACCATTGTTATTTGAATGAACTGTTTTTTTTTTGTTTGCTGATTACTTTTTGTGTGTTATTGATTTATCTGTTTTTGTACTATTTATGTCCTTTTTTTGTAAGTGGCCCTAGTTGGTCTTAAGTTTAATAAATAAAAAATAAATAAAAATTATATCGTTATTAATAGTCATTACATGACCACTTGCACAGAGTCAAACTTTACCATCCTAGAATACATCTGAAGAGAGTAAAAGGTAGACCAAAGAGACAAAGTACATAACCTATTACCTCCTATGGTGAACAAACATTTACATTTTTTTTTTGCTTTAAAAGCTACTCATTGTAAAAGAGGGAAAATGCTGAAATGACAAAATTTTGAAAGCAGATAGTGGCTGGGCTTTAAAGCTCAACAACCTGATTTTTTTAGTTAATTTCTTGTTGACTTTAGTGTCTTTCGAGTCAAATTTCATGGGATTGTTGATGCTTTATTGTGGAAATTAGGTAGGGCTCAGAAGGGGCAGACAACTCTGACATTTCCTACCCTTCCTACAAAACCTTCCTACATTTATGCTGAAAAATTGGCAATGGGAGGTGCTCTTCAAGGGATCAACAGCTTTGTGAATCTAACGATATAGATAAAAAAATTGCATATATTTCCGCTTTGTATAGGATACAAACTGCCCACTTTTCTACTAAAAAGCTGACATAAAGAGGTTAAGGGGTATTTTCCTTATCTTATCAAACAATTTGTGATAATAAGCTGTAAGCAAGGTGCAACTCAGCTCAATAGTAACCAAAACTCTAAAATAGAGAATTTTGGTAACAATGAATGTATAAAAAAATTCGCTTTTTATTTTGATTCCAAAAATATAGAATCATTGAATTTAACGTTATCGACCAAAAGCTACGAGCCTGAGGATATTTAAAAGCTACGAGCCTGAGGATATTTAAATTCTACAAGCCTGAGGATATTTCCCAATTTTTGGAAAAGCGAGGTAACACCCCCAAAAAGTCAAGGTATCTTAATGAACACCATTAGATTCTGTGTATCAGAGAACCCTACAATGGAAGATTAAAGCTCCCATCTACAAAAATAGGGAATTTTGTTGTGGTTTCTTGCCAAAAGAATGATCACAGATACATATTTGTTTGTTTTTTCCCCTGGAGGTGATTGTATCAAACTAATGGTCCTTGAAAATTGGGAAAGGATAATTCAAACAGAAATTTAAAGTTCTTGTGCCCTTTTTAAGTGACCAAACAGACTGGACAGCAACTAGCCTCCCTCTCACGTCTCTTTTTCCCAAAGTCATCCAATCAAAATTTTGAGATAGCAATTTTGTTCAGCATAGTTGAAACGTCTGATAACTATGTTTTTGGGAATGACAAGACCCCCAGAGCCATCAGGGCAGGGACTGAAAGTTATGCATATCACCCATTGTTTACATATAGCACTTGTCAGTGAGAAAGGAGGGCATGTGTGACCTTTGGTGTCCAAAAAGAAAAAGGGCATTCTGGTGATTCTTTCAGAGAATGTTGAGGGAAGATTTGAACTGAATCAAAATACAGTAAATGCATACAGGTTATCAACAGGGCGTAACCAAGGAATGAATAGGTTTATTAATTTGGAACTTTAAACAAATGATGAGATGAGTGATCAATTGACAAAAAAAGCAATATTTACAAGCTATTACTACCATACTAGTACTCCAACTACTAATTCCATTGCAACCACCACAAAGGCTAAGAGTGTTAAGATGAATATTTCAGAGTACTGAAGGGGTAATTGAACTAAAGTAAAACTATGAACATACAGTGGCTAACTGTATTCAGTTGATATTTCTGGGGCTTATCAAATGGGCAAAAGGCAATATGTCAATGCTAATCCTGCTACTTGTACTAGTTTTATTACTGTTAATAGTACTAATAGTCCTACAACTAGTAATACTAGTATTCTTACTACTATTCTGATTACTACTATAACTATGACTAAGGGTATGAAGGTGAAATTTTCAGGGAATACTGAGGGGAAAAACTAAACTGAATCACAACATGCTATCTGTGTACGGTTTTCAAAAGGGCATATCAGCAATATCTAGGGAACGGCTTGGTGTTTAAAGTTGAAAGTCAAAGGGCTTGTTGAGCAAACCAAAAGTCAATATTTGCATCCTAGTACTACTGCTGCTACTGAAGCTAAGAGTTATAAGGTGAAAATTTTAAAGGATGTTGAAACAAAGCTTAACTAAATCAAAACACACTATGCACTGACAGGTTGTCTTGTGTATGTATGGTGGTTGTCTTGTATAAATTAAAACATACTGACAGGTTGTCTCAGTTCATGTTGCACTGACACTCGTCAACACAGTCGTCTCCACAAGAAGGATGACCCATCTCAGATATCAAATTATAGGCCTATTTATCTACCGACTATTTTCTCAAAAATTCTTGAAAGTTTATGTATAACAGATTTGTGCGTTTTTTTCAGGCTGTTATGTGTAAGGATGCCAGCCCTGTATTAACCGACTCTCAGTTTAGCTTTAGAGCTGGATTCTCTAAGGAGTATGCGCTAATTGATGCAACTGACTTCAGAAACTTGATATTAGACTTAAGGTAATTGGTAGTTTTTTTGCTTTTTAAAAGCTCTTGACATGGTCAACCATCTGTTGTTGTTGAAATTAGAAAGATATGGAACAAGACACCTGTCGCACTGGTGGTTTGAAGCGTATTTTCAGATCATTTTCATTATATAAAGATCAATGGCATTAAATCGTGCAGTCTGCCCATAAAAAGTGGAGTTCTCCAGGGATCAATGCTGGGTCCAGTACTGTTTCTTCTCTTCATCAACGACTTAGAACCAGGTATGTCAGAGAGAGTGTGATCCGTGATCTTTGCTGATGATGCAAACATTTTGTTTGTGCTGAAAATGAGTCAAGTGTAACATCATTAGCACAGAACATTATCCATAAATTTAACTCATGGTGCCTTGGAAACAACATGGTTGCTAATGCATCTAAAAGTGGTACAGTAATGTTTAGAGTGGGTCATCACTCCCTGTTTGATTTTCCTCGGATATTGAATTTGTATTTTAGTAATGTTCTTATTCCACAAAATCAGGTAATTAAAATTTTGGGTGTGCTTTTGAATACTAACCTTTCTTATAAGCCTAAACTCTCCTATCTCCAGAGTATTCTTTCTCGTCAGGTGGGCGTCCTCCACAGAGTTAAATCCTTTCTTTCTGTTGAGGTAATGTTCTTACTGTATTATGCGCTTTTCAATTCATGACTTTCTTATTGTTGTTCTGTTTGGGGTGTGGCTTGTTCTTCCCTACCAACTTCTATGAGGAGTCCCCAGTCTAAAGCTGTATTTGGCCTTCCCCCATGGTACCCCTCTGTTGATTAATATAATGATGCTGGTAGTAAAAAAATTTATTCTCTGGGAAACAAGAAGTGTCTCCTAGCTTATAAACTTTTACATTGTTCCCTTGCTACAAGTCTGTGTAGATTTTTCAAAAAAGCTCCTTCTTCAAATATTTCCCTTTCCCTTCGCAAGTCCCATCTATCCATTGAATTTCCACTGTTTTGAACTGGTTTTCCTGGCGTTCCCCAGGTTATCTAGCTACTAAGCTACAGAAGTCTCTTCCCTCTTATATTTCATGTTAGAAGTCTTCTTCCATATAATTCAAATCTGCTTCTGGCTTTTTAAACTTGAGTAAAATTTCCATATTTTGATCTTTGCCTGTATTTTATTTTTGTCCATAAGCTTTTGCCACTTTTTTTCTTTTTTCCCACATTTGTAACGTTGCTGTTTTGATTAAGCCCCCTACAAGCTCGGCTTTTGGGGCTAGAAAATCCGCCATATTTGTTTCATTTTTTTGTTTTACTCTTTCAATTTTTTGTTGTGTATTGCTGCATTGCATTAGACTTAGATTTTATAGTATTAAATAAAAGAATTGAACTAAATTATTGTTATAACTACTACTAGAACTACTGAAGCTAAGGTTATTGCAATGAAACTTTCAAGGAATGTTGAAGAGGATAGTGAAATAAACTGAAACGCTATGGGGATACAGGTTATTAAAACGCCATAACAGCTATATCTAAGGAACAGTTTAGAGTATTAAGTCAAAATTTTCAGTGCATGTTAAGGAGGATGTTGAACCAACCAAAACGTACTATATGAATACTCCCCCCTACTACTTCTATTACTACTACTAACAGTACTATTGAGGCTAACGGTATTAAGCAGACGTTTTTAGAAAAGGTTGTTCAGAAAATGAATGTTAAATTAATTAGAAACATCCTGTATGTATGCAGGCTGTCAAATTGGTTTATTAGCAGTATATCAAGAACATCTTAGATTGTTAGGTTGAAACTTAGAGCATGTTGGGGGGTATGTTGAGCTAATAAAAATGCACTGTGTGCATACTACCACTGCTATAAGTAGTAGCACTATTACTGCTGTTAGTATTAATATTACTAAGGCTAATGATATTAATGTGGAACTTTCAAGAACTGATGAGAGAGATGTTGGGCTGAGTCAAAACACATTATGTGCATGCAGGTTATTAATAGGCTGTATCACAAATATCTCAGAAACAGCTTAAAGTATTAAGTTGAGACTACCAGGACATGAGGAGGGGATGTTGTACTAGACTAAAAGGGAGAATGTGACTATTATTACTGCTTACTATTAATACTACTCCTGCTATCACTAATACTACTCCCATTGCTTTTACTATTGCTTCTGGTAGGCTATAGGGTATACCCTATATCTCATAATAGGGTATAAATTAGAAACTTTCATGAAATGTTTGTTGAAAAAAGGATAATTTTCAGCAAGGTGCAAAATATGTCCCTGTCTCCAAAAGACGTGTGGGGGACCTTTTGGACTGAATCTTTTGAGCTTTTGAACTTTTTAAATCTAGTGAAATTTTGGCCTTAATCACCCATCTTTTGAAAATCATTAATCATTTCCTTAAACTGCATTTTACAAGATCTTTTTGTTCAAAACTATGGCCATACATGTGTTTTTTTTTCAAAACAATTTTGGACTTGATAGACAATAATTCTCCCCATATTCTTGAAAAAGTGAAGTGCTGGAAATAGGGTGATAATCATTAAAATTTGACCTTAATTCAACATTATGATGAGGTTTATCACTTTCTTTTTCCATACATATACATATTGTAGGCCTAATGTTTGATTATATCCTGCATAACAACATCCAAAACATCATCAATATCAACAGAAAGATCACACATAATTTTGGTATGTAGTCAGATGTTATATTAAGTTGTTGTATTGTAACTCATTTCACAGAAAACATGCTACAAGCAAGGAATAAATTGCATATGGGAAGCAGGATTTACAAAAAAAAAAATATGAAAGGGTTTACTTAAAAATAGCTTTTGAATTAAAAATAGGGATGTGACTTGATCACTGAAGACTAGATGATAGAGATTGATCATTGTGGCCTCTAATTACATGCTCCCAGTACCAAGTAAATAAATGGATATTCACTTTCTATCTTAGAACATTAACGGTGGTTTTATTAACAAAAGACCTATTCTTGAGAATATGCTCTAGAATTATGATATTCTGTATTTACAAGAACATTTCCTGAGTAACCACAGCCTTGGTTTACTAGACATTAGTGACAACTCCAACTTTTTTTCAGTTCCAGCTAAGAAAAGTCCTTCTAAAGGCAGAGCTTCTGGTGGTATTGCTATGTATGTAGCATTGAATCTTAATTCAAGTACTTTATTTTCTAGTGACAGTTTTTAGCTGCGTGAGTAGGCGAGTGCATAGTAATAAACATATATTTACCCACAGATTATGGAGATAAAGATTGGGAGAGAGATTTTGTATTGTCATTTAGTAAACTTAGTTCATGTCTTCATGATGTCCTTCAACTGAAAATATCATGTTTCATAATATATGATTTTAATTGTGGTTTAAATTGCACTTTGTTTTCAGCTTCTATCTGTGCTTCTTTACTATACAGAATATGTGGTGATGATACTAAAGTTCAATAGAAATCTGCTAGGTTTGTTTACTTACATTCATTCTTCCACTTGCACATCTAGCCTTAACCATGCTGTGTTGTATAATCTTGACATATTTTGTGTTGACGTATTCTCTAAATTTCAAGTTTCAGACCACCTTCTGACTACTTTTAGTTTTAAATGACAAGCTTCTCTGGTTCAAGTGTTACAGGCTCATATTATTTCCCTGCCACAAGTGGTATGCCCATCACAATTAGAAAAAAATCAACATATCTCAGTACACTGAAACTTATGATAGCATACTTAACAGGATCAGGATTCCATTTCATCTTCTGCTAAAGCCTTCCATTAAAGACATTAATAAAGTCAGATTAACTCTTGAGATCTATCCTCTAGAGATCTGCCATGGAGCTTTGCATGATGAAAAAAAGGCCATTGCTCTTAAAAAAAAAATCTGTATTGGCACCCACATTCCTGGGTGATCACAAAACCTAGTGCTGTCTGAAGCCTGTGACTGGGCTAAGTTCTGGTACAAGTTGTGGAGAGAATGCCTATGCCCCCATCAAGGAATAGTCAATGAATTAAGAAAAGCATCAAAAAATGTTTTGCCACAGAACCTGGCCCTCACCCTCATTGATGTAAATTGCAAACACCTTATTCCAAGAAGGTTGAGAATTCACCTGATCTACTGTGGAAGCTACTACCTTGTAGTATCTCCTCCAATTTGCCAGACCCAAATGACATTCCTCTGTCCAAATGAGCATCCCATTTTTCAAATGAATTCTCTGAGCCTGGTCCTGTTTTAGAGTTGCATTTTTGTGACAAGCTTTACAACTTCATTGATGTATCTCCTGATCTTGATTTTGTTGTTACTTTTGATGCTGTTGTAAAAGCCATATCTCAACTCAAAAGGTAAGCATCTTGTGGGATAGACAAGGTGAGGACTCTACACATCATTGTTCTGGTGCATCATCTCTGCCTTCTCATGCAAATGATATTTGATACAGGTATTGTTCCTTCATTGTTCTGCATTGATGATCTTACTCCAATTCCCAAAAACGAAAATCTGAGTTGCAATGTTCCTCCTTTCATCCCATCACTGTCTCTAATATGCTCTGTAAACTTTTTGAGCTCCTTTTTGTTGATGATCTAAGACTAAAATGCGACATTCCCCCACGCCAGTTCAGTTTTCAGGCTAATATTGGCTGTTCTCATGCTCTTACAACAGTTTTCAGGCTACATTCCCCACATCAGTTCAGTTTTCAGGCTAATATTGGCTGTTCTCATGCTCTTACAGCAGTTTTTACTGCTCTTGTTGATGCAGTTGGCTCTTCATCAATCCCCATACAATTGCTGTTATTCTTGTGCAAGGCCAAACTTATCAAATCCCTTAAATTTGTCTGTCATCCCTGTTACAAAAGGGACTAGACAGGGAGCTATTGCTTCCCCAACCCTGTTCAATAATGGTGTCCTGGATGCTCAGGCAAAATGCCTTCCTTTTTACATTATTAAGGGAATCAACGTGTCTCTTGTTTGTTATGCTGATAGCATCTTGAATCTTAGCCCTACAATACAGTGCACTGAGCAGAACTTCAAAATCCTCAAAGATGAACATGCAAAAATCAGACTGTCTTCCAACTGTGAGAAAACCAAAGTTATTCTTTTCAATTGGCAAATTCACTCTACTTCTTTCCTGAATCTTGATGGTTCTCTTATCAAACCTGCAGACCACATTACATACCTGGGCCTTACAATTGGCTCATCTATCAGCCACACACACCATTTGCAGATATCTCAAGTTGAGTGTAAAATTAGAATTTCTTATGCTGGAATGTAAAAAAATAACTACACTTCAACCATAACCTTCTGCTATCCATCTATAATGCATTTGCCCTTTCCACATATACTTTACTCCTTTCAGATGCTTTACTTGCTTTACATATGCTTTACTCCTTTCTTGAAATTCACAGGTAAAAAGCACCTACAATCAATCCTCCCCAGATTTACTAAGTATCTTTTACATTTGCCTCCTTGGACAAGAAACTATAAAATTATCCATATGTGTAAGCTTGTAGATCCAAATATTAGTACTAATAAATCTTTATCCCATTTTCAAAGAAATTTCCATCACCCATGGTCATCAATTTGTTTGCAATAGTTTCTTTGTATTAATGTAATGTATGTAATGAAGGGTTTTTTATCATATATTTGAATTGTCAATGTTTGTATCTTTTTATTTCCTTTTGTTATCTTTTGTGATTACTCATCTATTGTACATTTTTATGGAAAATAAATGAATAATAATAATAATACTGTGCTCAAATGGCCAGAACAACCTCACCAACAATATCCATAGAATACTTAAATCCTCCAAATTCATCATAGTGACCTCTAGGATAGTCATAGTACTATTTGACTTAGAGTTTTAAAGTGCACTCATATTAAAAAATAAATACAATATGTGATTGCTTTTACCTATAAGGGAAAAAATTCAAGACAATCTATGTCAGTTGGGTACTTAGATATAACAAGATCTAAAACGGATAGCATTGCTCCAACAAGAAATCTAAAGAATCAACTGACTTTGGCCCAAATTCAAATCAGAGCATGTTTTGCTCAACAATAACCAACCTACACCCAGGGCATCAAAGTCATCAAAACAGCCACAATTTTTAATGAAACTGATGGAATATAAGTAAGGTAACAGAGCAAGGCTCTAAGTAAGGCTCTCATCTTTTAAAGTGCTGGCAACACTCTTTGAAAGACTACAATACACAACTACTATACACAGATTTTGGGACTGAATTAAATGTCTCAAGTCCAAACTAACTATCTTATGACCATGACTTTTAAACTCAAAACTAATATTTCAAACCCAGAGATGAAGAATCATAGACATACTCAACTCATTCATAATTATTAATATACATTATATCTTCTTATTTGTGATGCAAAAATGGGCATATGAACTATTAATTATGCTAAAAATAAAACAGAAGATTAAAAAGATTTATAGATAGTTCATTTGATGGATTTGATCATAATAAGTGAATGCATGTGACACACCCAAAAATGGTAGTTTTTCTCTTAATCCTATAAGATAAAAAATAAAAAAAGGGGTTTCATTTTAAGAATACCTTCAAAGGTTCAAAAAGAAGCTTACAAGGGGAACAAAAACCATTTGAAGAAAACCTGTTAGAAGCCAAATAGAGTCCATTTTGGATTGCAGGTGCTTATTTTCAGAAGAATAAGAGACATAATGATTGATGTAGTAGTGAAAGATAATGAATGAATATATCATTTAGGGCTATATCTGGCCCCATTGGGAGTTTAGGGCAAAAATTGTGATGGGGACAACCACTACATTTGGAAAGGTGAGTCAATTAGGGAATCAAAGTGGTATTTCTCTTTTGTTATTATAAAATCTCCTTTGCACATGAATTTTCATCCATAAAACATGTTCTAGCTATCTTAACCTTTCTTCCATTATAGCCCCACAAAATTACTTATATAATTGCTAAAGGTTGCTTTGCTTCACTTTGTAAAGTGAAGGGTGTAGAAGTTTCAATTTGTAAAATGAAGGGTGTAAAGGCTTCACTTTGTGGGGTAAAGTGAAGCAAAGCAGCCTTTAGTGATGATGTATCCTAAGTAAGTATATTATAATGTTTAAAAGTAGTTTTCAGAATTTTATAATCTTTTCTTTAGAAGTGGTCATGCACAGAAACTTTCATCATAGAGATATGGCTCCTCTGAAGGAAGCATTATAAACAAAAACAACACCTAAAAGTGTATACAAAGCTCAAGATTAAATGATAATATTCTTACTTTGTAATATATAGCAAGTTTCAGTTGATTACACTGTCATTTTTCCTTCATTTTCATCTATGCTTTAAGTGATTCTTTTGACAATACTATTTCTTTTGTTTTTATATGACACATGCCTAAAAATCAGATTCAAAAATGATGCTATTCACCTGGTAGAATTGCAAAGTTTGAGAAATATTATAACCTGAATTACCTTAAGTTTAAATGTGATTTAAAAACTAAATTGCACTTGCTAGTGATAAGACAAAACCTTGTATCTGCCCACTTAATGATGATAGTCAAATTTTGTGTCATCTGTAGCATCCCAAGAAGTGTGCCATGCTCTGTTCAGCCAGTCCCTATGAACCAACAACTTGAAAACATCTACTCAGGTAGAGGTCACTAGTCTTTGACTAAGGGAGTTCTATAGACTGACAAGTCTATTGGAGAAGGACTTGTTACTCAGCTTGGTACTTTCTTGTTTCCAGAAAAGCTTTTGAGAATGACCATGAGTTTTCCTAGGATTGTGAAGTTGAAAAGGCCAGGGATGGTATCTTCAGCATTCAGAAGGTTGTATAGTCCTATTGTTATTACAATGCCATATTTGCAACAACATGTATTTAAGGAAATTTGGGATAACCTACAATCAACATCATTTCCAAAATATTTCTAAAGATGCATTGCAAATATATTCATGAAAGTACCTTTTTTTCAAATCTGACAGCTGTATTTTTTATAAAATCATTTTTTTACAAAATGACTTAAAAACATGAGTGAAAATTAAAAAAAAAACATTTTTATGTGACTAATTGAAACTAGGGTAAAGTTGTAGTACAGCAGCTCTCCAACAGGTGATATACTAGCCTAGAACAGAAAGAGATGCATAGTTAGATTGCTAATTTTATGGTTAAAGCCATGTTTGTGATAATCACCCTCACCTGTCTGATGATCCTGTATATAGCCTTGATATTAAAATATACAGGGAGTTAGAAGTAAGATTGGGTGAATTTTGCATAAATGCAATACTAGAAGTTGGTAGCAAAGAGCATAGCCTAAATAAGAGATTTTAATGTGCTACTCTTTTTGTTTTATAACATTCATTTCAGAAAAGCCCTAACCCAACAGTGCATTTTTTACATAATTCCTCCCTATGTATCCCTGATCTGCAACTTTGCCAAAAGGGGTAGGCTACTTACAAAAAGGTAGTGTTGGCTATCAGGTCAAAAAATGATTTGTTAGACACAGCTTAGCCTATTACTTGTAAACAATTAGACTTAACGTTGCCCGGAGATCCTATCAGAGGCCTTGAAAGACACGTAAATATTTTTCTATTACCTTTGATTTTGCTAATTTTTCCAAAAAAATCTCTACTTTATTCTCCTTCATCTATCACCTAACATATCAAATCATTTGGGGTGCGTTTCTTTACTTGTCCGATTATTAATCTGATTAATCCAAGCGTTTCTTTAGACACATATGACGTCAGAGGTTAGTCGGATTATCCCCACAAACGCTCAGAATTACTTGTCCGTGAGCTGGCACTTTATAACCCCCAAATAAAAAGATTATTTGAGGATTGTGACGTCAATGCTACATATTTTTTTAAATGGGTAAACATGTGAAATCGTTAAGTCTAGAGAAAAGACAAGGAAACTGTAAATAATAGAAATAATCTTAGCTTTTCAGTGACCTGTAAGTAATATTATGCATATTCCTTAGTATCTAAAGGGTTTTTGGTGTTCTAGGCCTGTCTTGCATAGGCTAAGCTTCATAAGGAGTCAGAAGAAAAGTTTTTGTGTTATTAAAAAGGTTGATTCTTAGGGAGGCAGCTATCACATTGGTGAGTTAGTCAAATGTTATTATATCAAACAGGCCTAGTTTCTAAACCATCCTATAATTATTAGTTGGAAAAAATTTAGAATGATTAGGCCAATACCTATAGCCTTTTATATAGTCTATATTTGTTGAGATTGCTATTTAAACTGGATTTTTAAGATACAGTAGGGGTAAAATTTTACTTTAGCTACTTTTGGCTATCTTTGAAAGAGGTTAGGCTAGGAAAATGAAACTTTCAGGTATGTGTCTACAGGCTAAAGTATGTCCCAGGAAGGTATTTTGAAGTACCTACTTCTACTTCTTTTCCCTCTAAAGGGTCCTGAAATTTTTGGGTGCCTTATTTTTTGGTTATCAGTTTCTTTTTCTCTGACCTTAGTTCTTAATTATTCTGGCCTTAGACAACTCCTGTTGATTGAGCAGAACTTTAAGCCATAACACTGTTTTTTTCTAATTCTAGAAATAATCTTTTATGCCACCTCATTATAGGTTAAATATATGGCTTATATTATTTATTCTCCATGAATTTTTGTTTTATTTGATTTCATTGATGTCAGTTGCTTTCTGTTAAAAATACATTTATTTTTTTACATCAAGCTTCTTCTTTTGTGAAAAAATTTGAACTGTTTTTCTTTTTATATATTGTATAAAATGTAAAGGAATACCTGGCCCTTCATTTCACAGATTCAACTGAGAGTATTTGAGGCATCTTACATCAAAATTCATTTGACACATTTTAATGGGTTTTTTTTTAGATGACATAGGACACCATTAAAGTTTTGCATTTGCTTTGCTAAAAATTGTCTTAAAAAGTGCCAAGTTTAGAGAGTTATGTTAATATTTTTCTTGCTGATGAGTATAATTTTTTTTTTAAATTCCTTCTGTTTAAAGAATTTTAGAGAGATTCTGAGCCAACCATGGGTATATTGTTGTCACAAATGATTTTTCTCAAATGGGCTTGTGGAAAACAAGTAGAACATATAATTTCTCTTTTTTTATCATTTCAAAACCAGAATATCACAAAACTAAGCATTAATATTGCTGATTGTACCTTAAGTAAATACAATCCCTGATGGAGTTTTGTTGATACCTGTTTAAAAATTTATTTGTCTTAATGAAATACATATTGTTTGTGGGACAGCAATGAGCAACTATGACTTGAGTTATTTTTTTTTTTTTCAATATTTTCTTTTTTCCAAATAATTTTTGTTCTCTGGTGACATTTGTGTTCCTTCCTAAGTGGCTGGCACTCTAGGTTGAGAATCTTTTATCCAAAGGGCACAGGTTTAATTTCTGGCATTAGCAGTTTATTTGGTTTGGGACGAAGGTCAGTGATTTAACTCTGTAAGTTCAGCCAGAATTGGCCCAAACTTAACAGGTTACCTAGAGAAATCTGGGGTCAGTAAGCAGGAAGGACATGCAAAAGCATAGGATGACTGGCCCCTAGCTTCCTATTGCACTTCCTGTCTAAAGGATTACCTGGTCCTTTACTAGGCTTCTGACTTAGCCAGAGGAGCTTTCTTTTAAACCCATTAAATATAAGTACAAAGGAAGAAATGCCAGTAAGGTGGTCCTTCCTTTTCAATGAATTTTTGATGTACAGACAACAGTATAGGTCATAAGAATTGGCTGGTGAATGTTTTGCAAGGTTTAAAAATTTAGGGCAATTGCTCAGGTTGGCAACTGAGCACAAAAGTAAAATTTTGTGAATGGTTCTTCTTTGTGAATGTTATATTTATGTCATGTCCAGAATTTTAAAGTTAATCTTCATTGTTTTTTTTTAATTTCCATGGCCCTAGGACTTTAGTGTATTAAAACCTACCTATGTCCATCCATTTTCTTTTAAACAGAGAGGAGTTCTATGTTTCCTAGCTTCAATAAATTTATATGCAATTTTGAGACCAGGGTTACAAAGTAGGTCAAAACTTGCAAGTGGAACTATGATATGACTAATTAATTTGTAAGAAATGTATATCAATTTAAAGATTAAAAAATTATGTAGAAAACAAACAAGACAAATAAATAAAAGTATCCCTTTACAACCATTTAATTAAGTGTAACAAATGTAGATTATCCCTAAGATTGAAATGAACAAAGCTTCAATTATGAATCTGTTTTCTTTAAACAGACTGAAGGGACAAACCTCCAAGCTATGACAAATTCAATCTCACTTTTGATCTCTTTCCTTTTCAATAGGAACTTTCTTTGGATTTTTTTTCAACCAAGTAAAAACATTAGGGACATGATCAGGTATAAGTGACCTTCCACTAAGCCTACATACCCAGGGGAAAATTGTGCAGCTATACTAATAATTGGTAAATTTTTTGTTGTTCATATGTTTGATTTACAAATAAAGTGAACATACTCCTTGATGCCCTTTTTTATTTTTTACAAACATAATAAGTGCTTCAAGTACAAGTTTTTGAGCTCTTGAAAATGACCAAAGTATACTCAAATAGTTTTTGGGTATAAGAAAGCTTAAAACATTGGTCTCAAACTTACTGTTTCATTATTAATCCATTTTTTACATGTTGTATAATCTATGAGCACTGATTTTCTACAATTAAGTTGGATTAATAAATTTTACAATATTATGCTGTATTTCTTCTTCTTTGATGCCAAATTTTCAATTAAGGTATGTGTTTTTGGTCATTTTTGACAAAATAATGTATGTTTTTCACTGCCAAAATTTGTTAGGTTAAGTAAGGTCAAAAAGTGCTTAAACTTGAACTAGCAAAATAAGCAATTATTATATTTGTAAAGAACATACAAAAAGGCCTCAAGTGGTATATTCATTTTATTTTTAAATCAAAATATGAACAACAAGAAATTCACCTCTAACACGCCTAATTTGCAAACATATAGCCCAAATTATATATTTCCAATGTTTTCTGTTACTTGTTTGTCCAGTTCTTGTTTTGCCACAGTTGCCTCAATTAACAGGTACAAGGGTTGAGGGATAGATTGGCAGAATCAATAGAAAATATGTAATTTCAGCTATAGATTTCCATATTAGCAGGGTTGGGGCTAAAGTAGAGCAGGGCTGCATGTAGAAAGCTATAATTATTATGTAAATTACAAAGAATCATCTTTTTTTAACAGGTTTTCTTCTATAGGTCTACAGGTCCTTCTCTTGGCTTATACCACATCAAGCATTATATAACCAAAGAAGAATAAGTAGCAAAAAGCTATATATACATAAGCACATGTTATTTAACAATGACTTCTCTAGTGCTTAACTATGACCCCTTAGTAATATTAACAAGAAACAAGGGTAAAACTGGTGCAAACAGTATTACTGGCTTTCATATAAAGTGAATATACCAGTTGATGCCTTCTTATATGCTCTTTACAAATATAATAATTTCTTCTACTGCAAATTCAGATTTAAGCACTTTTTCACCTCTTGACCTCTTAAAAATGACCTATTAATGGAATCATTACAAATCTGTAATAGTTTAGAAACAAATTTGGGTTATATATTTGCACATCAGGGGGGTGGGGGTAAAGCATAGCATATATTATATACGTAGACTAACCATTGCTGTTTTTTTTTTTAATGTGTTTGTGCACATCAAATTTTAATGAAAAGAGAAATCACCAGTGCAACAGCACACACAAAAAAATTCAAGCAATGGTTAGTTTAAATATTTAATATATGCTACACTTTACCCCCACCCCCTGATGTGCAAATGTATAGCCCAAATTTGTTTCTAAACTATTACAGATTTGTAATGACCCCATATATAGGTCATTTTTAAGAGGTCAAAAAGTGCTTAAATATGAACTTACGGTAGAAGCAATTATTATATTTGTAAACAGCATTACAAAAGGCATCAAGTGGTATATTCAAATTATATGAAAGCCAGTAATACTGTTTGTACCAGTTTTACCCAATGGTAAAACTGGTGCAAACATAAATAGGTAACAGAAAAAGTGAAATTTAGTGTAAATGACAATCAGGAACTGGATCAAGGGGGCCAAAAACAGGGCTATATAATTGGAGTTCAAAGAACGTGGTGATTTTTTAGTGAAAAAAAAAAGCACTTCCCTGGCTAATTTAGGACTTTGAATTAATTAGCCTACCAAAATTTTCCTATCCTATGCAATTGAAATAATTTTCCCTTTTCAGAGCATTAAGACAATTTATCACAATAAAAAATATCCAAAGCATCTTGAATGGAATGACTTAAAAAGGCAAATGACAACCACAATTTGAAATCTTACAATTAAACTTCTGGCCACACAAATTGTATTAGGCTACCCAGCTCTGAAATAATTGCTGAAGCTGTATTTGCCTGTAAAATTTGAAACAGGCCCAAAGTCCTAGCCTCTTCCTTGTCAAAACTTCACATAGCATTAAAATAATAATTACACGTGACCAATGTTGTTATTATTCGCAATTAATCTTGCCGTTTTCAGTAACACGTGGCCAGACAAGTATTTGTTGCTATCTTTTAGGGGTTAAACCTCGATTAGTAAAAATCCCATTGGACAAGTAAAGAAACGCACCCTTGCTGTTTCTTCCTCGGGGTCATGGCACGGTTGATACATAATGGATTTATGCTTTTCTGTTTAGCCCGTCTTTAACCTTCATTTTCAGGTGAATTTGGCCAAGTGCCGTAAAGTTAAAACAAAACAATTTAAAATTAATATGTTTCATCTTTTTTTCTCTTCAAGAGATCAGGCACTCACGTAATTCAGAATGAAATCTGGGCAACCTTCTGTTGAATTGAGACATTTTTACGTTAGGTGATTTACCACTAACCTCTATTTTGTAATAGCAATTGCTTTCCAGCAAGATTTCCGAAAACTTTTACTTTTATTTCGAGCTTCTTTCCTCTATAAAAGGGCTGAATTTTTTTAAATCTATTAAAAAAGTCTTGAAAAAAAGACTAATTTGTTAAATTTAACTTTGTGTTTTCCTAATTGATTTCTTGTTCACCTTTCATCGGCAGTTTGGCTCATTGACACTTTAATCAAGCAATAATGTTTCAGCCAGATAGCAAAAAAGTGAAAGAACCAGCGTTGGTGGATCTGATGGAAAAAACTAGTAAAAAATTAAAGTCTAGGCTATTTCTTTCATAAAATAGCATTTTTAATTTGTACATTCCTTAAATGGCAATTCAATTTAAAAATTCTAATCAGTGTGAGGGTGTGTGTGAATTTTTCGGTGCCCTTTGACAATGTTAGTTTTTTGTGTTCCCTCCCGGCAATTTCATATTTGATGAAAAATATTTTATCTGTATATAATTTAAATTGGAACCTATTAGATGCTAAACTCAAGAATAAGAATGCCCCTAACCGTCTGGATCAATGACTGGCCAGCTAAAAGTATGCACCAATCAAAAACTAGTTAAAACACCTAGAACGTTATGCTAACGCAATTGATCGCCCCACTTAGCCCACGCCAGAACACTGTAAGGGTTTCACCTTACGTTTCTTCTATCTAAAAAACTTAATGTAAGCCTTTGAAATGGTTTACGATTAAGTGTCTAAAATGAATCACCAGTCAGAAGCAAGCTTGATTTTTCACAGACTTTATGTTAAGTACTGGGTTAAGCCTGGTTACCTAAAATGAAACCAGTAGTATTCTCAATATAGAAAACAAACATATGGAGCTTCCTCAAAATAGTTTTATATGGTCCCAAAATGTTATGATATCATTTTCTTGTGACATCAAAAACTTTGCGTAAAACGGATACAATAAAACAAGCAAAGCTACTGAAAAAAAATTGGGCAATTTTTGTCTGGGTTACAGGCTCATTATCTTATCTGAAAAAAAAGAATCAAAATTCGGAACTTGAAACTGGACTAAAACCAAATTGTTTTTTAATGGCTCTCTTGAAATGTCTTGGCGCAATAAGTGAACTGATACAACATATAAAAGTAAGTCATGCAACGGGTGAAGTCTGGCAAAAATGTTAGTTTGACACAAAGACATTGTAAGAACCTTCACAGAGAATATTACGATTTTCAACATTTTTATCGAATGGCACTTCAACTTTGTTTCATTTTAGCATAACACTAGTAATTATTCTGATGTACGATTAGACAGACTGTTTTATTTCCGACTTCTGAAGTTTATTCTTTCTGTTTGAACTAATAGTAAGGTGGCTAAATGCCAATTATCAGTAACCTGTTTGACTCGCCGTATATTAAACAACAAGCTGTATGAAAAATTTGGTTCTGCTCCCTTTCTAGGGCTATAATGAAATAAAGTTTGAGATGCCTAGGTCACGTTTTGTAGATGCAGGGTGACAGATAGCCAAAAATTGTCTTTTTTGGTCGTCCGTCTAGGGCTGAACAAAAACAAGCATTCCCGAATGGGATGAGAATAGGTCGTAAAAAAGGATTTAAAGGAAGTTGGTTCTTCTTGGGAGGGGTAAAGAGGTAAACTTTGTATAATTTGGAATGGAGGAGGGTCATGCAGAGCTACGTTGGCCAAGCAGCTTGGTACTGCATAAAGGTGTAAGTAACAGTAGCAGCAATACTAAGTTTTAATTCATTTAAAGATACTTAATGTTAAATAAATACTAACTTAAATAAGTTAAAGTTATATACTGACTTAAAGTTAGTATTTTATATTCCTCCAAATTAATATATTGCTGAAAGTGAGTTTGACTTTTTGCGGTTTTGGAAATTTTTTTAACTCCCCTCCTTTCATGCTGTACCAATAGAGTCTAATATTATCTTATATTATTTTGTTTATATTCATATTTGTGTTGGTATTTTCTCATACTTCCTTCTTGGCCACGGAGTCTCAAGGGGGATACCTTGTTCAAACGGATTTTCATTGGTGTAAATTTACTGTAAAATAAAAGAACTAGGAGTGCCAAAATGACCCAAAATTTTGCTTGTCCCTGATAACTCGTAATTTTCAAAGGACATAGACAAGGCAATGTAGACTCAACGAAAAGAAAGTAGTTTGAAGATTCGCATAATGTATATGTGACACCTGAAAAAAACAATTTTTGTTTTCAAATTTGCTTAGACCTACAGTACATGTTGCTCAGGATAAGAGAACCTTAACAGCGATAAAAAATGACCAAAATCCAATGAATAAACAGCTAATTTAAAAAAAATGTACTACTGATCCTTGACGCCAACGATAGGCAAAGATTTGTTTTTTCTCAGGTGAGAACGAGTACGTGCCTACGGTTTAGAATATGGAGAAGGAGATATTTCCGTTTATATACTGAGGTGTATACCATAGTCGTGTCTGAATCTCCCAAACTCAGCAGGTGGAGAACCTCTATGGGTTAGGGCGGCCCTTCCAAACAAATCATTGGGACTAAATCCCTACCCTCCAACCTGCAAGATTACAAGCTATTTTAAAACCTCCTTGGATTAAATTAAGGGTAGATACAGTAAGTCTGCCATCATCTTCCATGGAGACGTTGACATGCATCACAGCTTATGTCTTCGTAGCAAAAATACGAATAAGGATGGGTCTGATCCGTGTGATCTTTCACTTTCATATGCATTCAAAAAATTTAATGAATCTGATACTTACCATTGCCAAAACTGATCATCTCATCTTGATTTCTTCCTTACAGATCCCACAGATTCCTTTGAGGTTGACACCTGTGTTTTCACAAGTGACCACGTTCCCGTCATTACACGTGGAGATCTTTCTATCTCTCCCCCATTAAGGGACGAGTGAAAAAATCTAGTAATGCAAAAGAGGAGTTTGGGATGGCTTTAGAAATGCTCCTCAGCAAGGGAGAGTCTCTCTTCATGAAGGGTCTCAATGAGCTGTGGAAAAGTTCCAGCAGGCCATCATCAAGTCTATTGCAAGCTGTGTCCCATCGAAGCGAGTTTTTTGTGTCCAGTAAGGGCAAACCTTGGTTCAATTTTCACTGAAAAAAGGCTCTGAAAGGGATAAATACTCTCAATGAGTGAAGAGGACAGATTTGGTTTCATAAAAATACGTTAAAACGCAATTCACATGACTCAGCAATCTCGGCCTCGGTACAGGAAGAAATTCGCTACTAAAATTATAAATTATTTCAAGAAATGACTATTACTATTACTCAAGAAATGCCTATTACTAAGAAATGGCTATTTCAACATCTGTATCAGACGGGTTTGGGGAAAACGGCCATCGGGGGACTAGTTGCGTATAGATCTCTTTTGACTCTTAAAAAGCAAACTAGAACTTTTAATTTCCATTTAAATGAGCCCTCTCTGAAGTTTATACGAGCATCCCTTCCATAAGAACTGCATATACAACAACGCCTACACCCAGGCACTGGGGGTAATATCGACTCCGGAGTTTTTCTTATCTGATCTTTAAATTATTTTTAATCAACGAGCTATCTTAAAATTTTTACCCGATGGATTTGGGGAAAAAGGGTGCGTAGAAGGATGCGGATAAATGCCATCGGACCTCTTTTGATTCTAAAAAGGTGAATTAAAACTCTCAATTTCGAATGAAATGAGCCCTCTCTGAAGTTTATACGAGCATCCTTTTCATAACAACCATATGTGCCCCCACAACGCCTGCCCCGAGGGTCCTGAGGGATTGTGTCGACCCCAAAGTTTTTTTTTATCTGAACGTTAAACTATTTTTAACAAAATAGCTATCTCCAAATTTTTATCAGATGCATTTGGGAAAAAGGGGCGTGGAGGGTGGGGGCTAGTTGTCCTCCGATCTCTTTTGACTCTTCAAAATCGAAATAGAATTTTAAATTTCCAATCAAATAAGCCCTCTCTAAAGGTTATACGAGCATCCCTTCCATAAGAACCATAAATGCTCCCAGGGCATAACTTACAACACCTGCCCCGGGGCCCTGAGGGATGGCGTCCCCCCCGGAATTTTCGTTCTATGATCTTTGAATTATATTTAGAAAATGACTGTCTCAAAGTTCTTATCTGATGGGGTTGAGGAAAATAAGGGGTGGAGGGTGGGGGTAGTTTCCCTCTGATCTCTTTTGACTCTTAAAAAGTGAACTAGAACTTTAAATTTCCAATCAAATGAGCCCTTTCTGAGGATTGTACGAGCTTCCCTTCCATAAGAACCTTATATGTCCCCAGAGCATAACTTCTAACGCCTGCCCCCGGGTACTGAGGGGTTGTGTTGACACAGGAGTTTTTCTTATCTGACCTTTGAACTATTTTAAAAAATAGCTATCTCAAAATTTCTATTGGATGGGTTTGGGGAAAAAAGGGCGTGGGGGGCTAGTTGCCCTCCGATCTGTTTTGACTTTTAAAAAGTGAAGTAGAACTTTCCAATGTTCAAGCAAACAAGCCCTCTATGCAGTTTATACAAGCATCTCTTCCATAAGAATCATATATACCCCCAGGGCATAACTTGGGACACCTCTCCACAGGCCCCGGGGGTTGTATCGACATCGGAGTTTTTTTTATTTTTATTTTTTACCTGACCTTTGAACTATTTTTAATAAAATGGATATCTCAGAATTTTATCGGAAGAGTTTTGGGAAAAAGGCGCGGGGGGTGGGCTAGATGTCCCTGGATCTCTTTTGGCTCTTAAAAAGTGAGCCAGAACTTTCAATTTCGAATCAAATGAACCCTCTCTGAAGTTTACACAAATATCCCTTTCATAAGAACCATATATGTCCCCAGGGCACAACCTTCAATGCCTGCCCCGGGGTCCTGGGGGTTTTGACGACAAGTGAGTTTTGTTATCAGACGTTTGAACTATTTTTAACAAAATGAATATCTCGAAATTTTATCGGATGTATTTGGGGAAAAAGGGGCGTGGGATGGGGCTAGTTGCCCTCAAATCTCTTTTGACTCAATAAATGGACTAGGACTTTCAATTTCAAATCACATGAACCCTCTCTGAAGTTTTTACGAGCATCCTTTCCATAAGAACCATATATGTCCCAAGGACATAACTTACAAAGCCTGCCCCAAAGCCCTGGGGGTTTGTGTCGACCCCGAAGTTTTTGTAATATGATCTTTGAACTATTAAAAAAATATGGCTATCTCAAATATCTTGTTGAATTGGTTTGAGTAAAAAGGGACTTTTGACTCTTAAAAAGTGAACTAGAACTTTTGATTTCCAATCAAATGAGTTCTCTGTGAAGATTTTACGAGTATCCCCTCCATATGAATCATATATGCCCCCAGGGCAAAACTTACAACGCCTACCCCGGGCCCTGAGGGATTTGTCAACATCGGAGTTTTTGTTATATGATCTTTGAACTACTTTTAACAAAATGGATATCTCAAAATATTTATCGGATGCGTTTGGGGAAAAAGGGCGTGGGGAAGGGGCCAGTTGCCCTCAGATCACTTTTGACTTTTAGAACGAGCATTAGAACTCTTGACTTCCAATTGAATTAGCCCCATTTGAAGTTTATACGAATACCCTTTCCATACGAAGTGCCTCTGAAATGCCTTATTGGAGCCGTATGGCCTTTACTATAGGCAACGCTATAGCGTTGCCTCTGATTCCAAATATATAAAGTTTGACGTTGTCAAAGTTATCAATGTTATTTCTTAGGATTAATGTTACCCAACAAAAGCTACGAGCCTGAGAAAATTTCTCTAGTTTTTGAAAAAGAGGGAAAGCACCCCAAATCGTCAAAGAATCTTAATGAAAATCGTACCAATAGACTCAACGTACCAGAAAGCCATACTGTAGAAGATTCAACCTCCAATCTGCAAAAATGTCGAATTTCGCATTTTTTTTTTTTGCCAGAAGAAATATCACGGATGCGCGTTTACTTGTTATTGTTTTGATTTTTTTTTTCAGGGATGATGGAACTAATGACCCTAGAAGATCGAGAGAGGGATCATTTGAACGAAAAAATAAAAGTTCTAGTTCCCTTTCTAAGCGACCAGAAAGATTGGGCAGCAAATGACCCTCCTCGCATGCCTCTTTTCCCCAAAAACACACCCCATCAGAGTCTTGATATAGTCATGTTGTTCAGCATAGTTGAAAGGTCCAGTAACTATACCTCTGGGGATGACATGACAACCACAGCCCCTGGGGAAAGGGCTGTAAGTTATGAAATTTGCCCATTGCATGCATATAATATCTGTTATTAGGAAGTAAACAGACACTTTTCTGCGATATCGAGGAGTTTTTTAAGGGGTGATATTTCACGGGATGAATTTTCTGTGGGAGGGAAGTTTGTCGAGGAAAAACTTTCCAGGGGAAATCTTAACAGGGGAATTTGCAAGAACTCTTATATGAAATTCTTTTTATTTGTCGTACTTTCTCTTTGGCGACTCAACTTTACGTGTGGAGATGTTCCAGGGCAATTGTTCGTGGGATATTTTCAGCAGGGTTTGAATTGTCTTGGGGATTTTTTTGGGGTGAATATCCACGGGAGAAATTTTCCTTGGGGGAAAATTTCCGCGGAAGAAACTTTCCAACTGGGGGGGGGGGGTGATTCCTGGGAAAAATATTCCATAGAGGGAAGATTTCCAGCGTAACCTTGAAAAAAATACGAATTTAAATAAAAACAAGTCTCCTTTTCAAATGAAAGTATGCTAAGGAGAATTTTCCACACGGAATTGCCCACAGGACATATTCGGGCGGAATTTTCAGTGATGATAGACTTTTTCGGGGGAATTCTCCGAGGAGGAGATATTTTATAGGAAAGGAACTTTCCATGAGGGAATTGTTCATGGGGAGAATTTTCCATGGAGGGAGAGACAGATTTCCCGGCATTTTTTGAAAAAGGCTCAGAAACTAATTAAAAAACAACAAGTTATTCCAACTGAAAGCAAGGAGGAACATTAAAACTTAAAAAGAACATAAATTATTCCAGTAAATGAGGGGGTGCCCTCTCCTCAATTCCTCGCTCTTTACTTATTTATTTTTCCCCAGAAGTACTTCTTATGGAAATAGATGGTCATGGAATTTATTTTTTTGGGTGGGGGGGCTTATTCTATTAGAAATCGTAAGTTCTAGCTTTCTTTTACGATTCAAACGCGATCGAAGGGCAACCAGCCCCCCTTCCATGCCACTTTTCCCCAAATACTTTAGACCAAAATTTTGAGATAGTCTTTTGCTCAGAATAATTCAATGGTTAAATAACTATGCCCCAGGGATTGACAAAATTCCCCACAGCCCCTGAGACAAGGGCAATAATCTATATAAGCTGTCCATTGTTAACATATAATGTTGTTTATTGAGAAAAGGTGGCATGTTTGATCCTGGGTCCCCAAAAAGGCATGGGGGACTTGGGTGAAACCTTAAGGAAATGTTCTAAGGAATGTTGAAGATAATCAGAACATGCCATGTGCTTTCTGTTTGTCAATATGGAATATCAGCAATATCTAAGAAAAACCTGGGGTTTTAAGTTGAACTTTCAAGGTATGTTGAGGGGATGTCCAAAAATTGGAGGTCAGCCAGTCCCCCTCTTTGCCCTTTTTATTTTCCCCCTCTTCTCACCAATGATCGGAATTTTGAAATAGTCGTTTGGTTCAAATTAGTTTAAAAGTCTAACAGCAATGTCTCCAGGGATTCCATACCCCTCCACAGCCCTGGGTCAAGGATTGTAAATTATCCATTCTTTACAAGCAGGATTTATCACTATGAAAAGGTGAAACGTTTGATTCTGGGCGTGTCCGAAAAGACTAAGAGTTTTAAGGCCAAGCTTTGGAGAGGAAGAACTCGGGGGGGGGGGAATGCTAAACTAGATCAAAAGGCATCTTGTGTATCAAGTTTGCTCAAAAAGGCGGATCCGCAATATCTTAAGAAAGGCTGATGGTATTAACTTGAAACTTTAAGGTTATGTTGAGGGGTATTTTGAAAAGTGTCTGGAGGGATATCAGTCCCCCTTCCCATGCACTATGGCTGCCCTCCCTCTAAGAACATGCGATCAAAATGATGAAATCATTTATTCCTAGTTTAAGTAACTCAGTCTTCTTAACATTACTTTGCAACCTATTCTTGAACCCTGAACTCTCAAAACCTCCAAACATTCTTTAAGTTTGCTAACATTTTGTCTAGGACGCTCAAATCATCCGAGTAATCTGACTCTAGAAAAGTTATAACTTTCACCTGGCTGTCCCGCAGCCATTGCCGTGTCCTATCAAAATTGTCCACGTAAATGGGGATAAAACCCAGCCCTGCTTAACTCCTGATTCAATTAAATAAAAAACAACATATTTCAGCTGAAAGTAAGAAGTAGCATTAAAACTTAATGAACAGAAATTGTTACGTATATAAGGGGGATTGCCCCCTCCTCAATACCTTGCTATTTTCGCTAAAGTTTTTTAGAATCTTTAAAAAAGCTCATTATTCCAATTAATCGACCCCTGTGTTTCAGGAGTCATTTAAATATTTGGAATAAAAGTCAAACTTCAGCGTAAAAAGCGAAGTATTGGAGAGGGGACATCCCTCTAATTTAAGTATTAATTTCTGGTCATCTTAAGTTTTAATGTTACTTCTTACGTTCAGCTAAAATACTTGTTTTTTATTTAATTTCTGATCTTTTTTTTTAATAATACGGGAATTCTGGTTTCCCCTCCATAGAAAATTTTTCCCCTGATGAAAAATTCCTCCATGGAAAGCTCCTTCCACGTAAAATACACCCTCTAGAAAATTCTCCCTGGACAATTCAATCCTCACTGAAAATTCCCCCTGACAATTCTGAGAATTGTCAGAAAAGTTCTTGCTGACAATTCCGCTTGAAAAATTCTCTTTGGCATTCTTTTTTTTTTAGAAAGACTTAGATAGTTTTTCAAATCATACCTGGAATCCCCCCCTTCGTTGAAAATTTCCGGAAGTCCCCCGGTGGAAAGATGCTCTGGCGGAAAATTCCCCTACGGAGAACTTCTCCCACAGAAAATTCCCACAGAAGAGTTGAATTGACAACGAAAAAGTAGGACGGAAAAAAAAATCTTAAGAATTCTGGCAAATCCCCGAGTATAGTATTTCTCTTGGAAAGTTAAACCCGAAAAGGTTCCTCCCCACGAAAAATTCTCCCAATTGAAAATCCTCTTCCAGCTGAAAATATGCCTCCAACAGGGAAAAAAACCCCTCCCAAAGTGTCTGTATATTTACCAATAACCAAGTTTCATAACAATGACCAAGTTTCATAACTTACAGTCTTTTTCACAGGGGCTTTGGGGAGTCATGCATTCCACAAAGGCATAGTTATTGGACCTTTCAACTATGCTGAACAAAATGAGTATTTTAAATTTTTTATCGGACAGTTTGAAGAAAACAGGGGAGTGGGAGAAGGTCTTATTGCCCTTCACTCTTTTGGTCACTTATAAAAGGGCACTAGAACATTTAATTTTTGTTCAAATGAGCCTTTTCCCAATATAGTAGGATCAGTGGCTCTATACGACCACCCCTGGAAAAAAAGATAAAGACGTATCCGTGATCTTTCTTCTGACAAAAATTCAAAATTCCACAGTTTCGCTGATGGGAACTTGAAACCTCTATAGTAAAGTTCCCTGAGATGCTGAATCTGAATCTTTTGACGGCGTTCCACCTCTTTTTTCAAAAATCAGGTAAGTTTTCTCTGGCTCGTAGCTTGTGAGGGGTGGCACTAAACTTAATGAATCTTATACATTTAGAATCAGAATAAAATGCCAATCCTTTGGATGTATCTATCAATGTCAACATTTGTTTTTTAGAGTCTCGGTTAGTTTTGAGCCAAGTCGCTCCTTAGCCTACTTACGGTTCGAAACCACAAGCTGTTGTATTTCTAATCAGTTTGAGTTTCAGTTATTGATTGATAGCAACTTATTGATAGCGTTTGTTTTAAACTTGAATTACTAGCGTTATTGATTGCGTTTTTCTTAAAACTTGAATTACTATTTGACTTTAGCTCACTACTTATATATTGGACTTGCTAGAAACTCTATTAACAGTTGTCCTATAGAACTTCGATGGATGCGTACGCGGAATATTACTCAAATAAATGGAATGAAAATCTGCATAATCTTTGTGCTTCTATTGGATTCAAACCATTCTGATCTTCGTCTTGTCATCATGTCATTAATATTTGCATATACAAAGATTAAATCTACGACCCCCTAAATATGTCATTAAAGTTTCAAATTAATTCCCTTGGACTTCATGAGTAATCACAAATAAACCCTTTTGACAACCTTAAATATCTATAATGTCTTTGGATTTAGTTCAACATCACCCTGAAAGTGTTAATTTACCACCCTTATCCGTTTCCAAGATACAAGAAAGACATCCTCTTGATCATCTGGATGCACATAGTGTCTATAGATACAACTCAACACCCCCCTCAGCATACCCAATAAGTTTCAACTTAATACCCTTAGACCTCATATATGTACTGGATGGATGTCACAGCCCTTTTGCATACAAATGTTAATTGACCGTATCACTCAATATGCCCTTAAAGTTTCTGCGTAATTCCTTTAGGTTCCTGAGGTACCACAGATAATCCTTTTTGACAATCTTGGTGTAAACAATGTCTTTTGACTTAGTTAAACATCCCCCTCAATATTTCCTGAATGTTTGAACTAAATACGCTCAGCCGTTCCTGAGATATTCCAGAAACGAGTAGTTACCACCCTTCAGTTTCCCCCAGCCAAAAAACCGCTACTTCTTTCTTTCTTTAATGATTTTAGTTTAATGAAGATTCTTTCAATTTCCAGGTCTTATTAATTTTCTGAGAGATGCAGGTACATGTTACATCATAGGGAATGTTTTTTAAGAGAAACGAGCCCATAGCAACCAATTCTATCGGGGTCCTAGCAGTCAACACCAACGGGGCCTTAGCATCCAATTTCAGCAATAGCTCCTAACCTAATCAATGGGGCCCTAGCATTCAATTCAACCGGAGCCCCTAGCGAGCAATTCTAGCGGAGCCCCTAGCAATCAATTCTGTTGGGGCCGACTCCGTTGGAGCCTTCTAGTATCCAATTCCACCATGGGGTACCTAATCTTACCACTTGGGGGCCATAGCGTCCAATTTTATTGGAGGGCATAGCATTCAATTCCATTAGGGACCTAGCATCCAATTTCTTTGGGGGTCCTAACGTAACCTAACTACCAAGGGCCCTAATAATTATTTCAACCGGTGGCCCTATGGACCCTAGACGTTAAGTCCATCGGGAGGCCCTAGCAACCAATTACATTGGGGGGCCCAGGAATTCAATTCCATTGGGGGCCATAGCATCCAATTTCATTAGGCCCTATTAACCATTTCAACTGGGAACCCTAGGGGCCCTAGCAGTCAATTCCATCGGGGTCCCTAGAAACCAATTTCGACGGAAGCCCTAGCATCCAATTCTATTTGGGTCTTAGCATCCAATTTCATCGGGGGCCCTAACCTAACAACCGGGGGACCTAGCAACCATTTCAACCATGGGCGCTGGGGGCCCTAGTAATCCATTCCAATGGAGCCCCTAGTATCTAATTCCATTGGGACCCCTAGCAACCAATTCCACTGATAAGAAATTTTTCAAGACGTTTCAAGACATTTCAAGAAGTTTGATTAGTACAACTTTAGGTCTTACTTAATGGGGGAATGTTTCCCAGTGCTAAAGACGATGTATTCAAATATGGCTTGCTCGTTCAGGCCCTATGGGGAGATCTCCGGTTGTAACCGAGTGGGACACACACGTAGGTGCTATATAATGATAGTGCATATGTGAGTGCTCCGTAATATTTTTTGAGATTTCGTTTTCTTTCAAGGCGTTTTTCTCAGGGAGCCTTTATATTATAATGATGTTTTTTTCCGCATTAGAATTCAAAAGGGGTTTCCCCTCAATGGAACTGTGTTTTGGACATCTGGAGCAACAAGCCACTTTATTATTCGGGAAATACTTTCTAGTGGGAGACGTTTCGAAATATATATAGTTCGCTTGTTTCCTAACCATTATCTCTGAGCCGTGTAACTATCCAGCAAAGCTATTGATTTCTGCTATATTTAATGTACCTCCTTGCTACATTATATTACGGTTCTAACGTGTCTTAGACAGGTTAAGTTACATAGCAGATGTTACATAGCAACGGTGTTAAATTGTTCATTACATAAATGATTACGTATTGTAGTTTTATCCTGAAACAAGAAATCTAAAGAATGAAGGGTTTTTATTGTGCATACAAATATTGTTAACAGAAAAACCTTATAAAATCCTGAAATCACAAAAATAGCATTTAAAACTCAACAAACGAAAAACAAAACGTGATAAAAAGCTTATAAAGGTAAAATATAAGCAAAAAGAACCATGAATTAAAGAAAGGCGGGGGTCCTAGCAACCAATCCTAGAGGTGTAGATTGTTATTAGAGATAAATTTTAAACCATAATATGCACTTTGAGCCAAGACAATGCCTATTCACACCAACGTGGTAATATGTGGCTAATCCACCCTAGCGGGCAATTCCAGGGGGTGGTTGGTTGGGAAATTCAAGCAATTTTGAGAGTTATTTCTGAGATATATTAATGAAATTACCTCGTTTCTCTGACTTAGTGTTAGATTTCATTCTTTTAACACCTCCCACCTCCTCTTTAAGCTGTACAACATATTAGTCCAAGCAATTCACATCAGCATGGCACACTATGGATGGTACACGGAACCTCCTGGTACTCTTCGCCATTCCAAAGGCATGTTCTTTCAAAATTATGATTTAGATTCAATGACTCGTGTTTTTGTAAAACAACCTCAAAGCGATACACCATCTTAATTCATGCCACCATTCCACACTGTGACTGGCCCTCTGCCACCTTTTCCAGGAAAATTATGAATTAAGTCCAATGGTTCGTGTTTTTGCACGCCAACCTCAAAGTGAGGTTTGACCTCACTTTGAGGTCATTCCTAAGACCATCTCAATTCATGCTACCGTACCACACTATGACTGTCCCTCTGTTACCCTTTAGCGTCCCCTCATCATTCCTAAGACATTTTTGGATATTTCTTGTTAAAAATAATGCAATAAATCCAATGCTTCGTGTTTTTGCAAGCCAACCTCAAAGCGATACACCATCTTAATTCATGCCATCATGCCACACTATGACTGGCTCTCTAGCATCCTCTAGCATTCCTTCATCATTCTTTAGAAATTTTTCATATGTTTTCTTGCTAATAATCTTGAATTAATTCCATTGGTTCGTGTTTCACAACGCAGCCCAACGTGATACACCATTCCCATTCACACAACCGTGTCACACTGTTCCTTGCCCTCTGGCACCCTCTACCTCCCCCTCATCATTCCCATTACATTTTCCAGATATTTTCTTGTTAAAAATCATGCATTAAATCAACTGGTTTATGTTCCTGCAAGCCAACCCTCCTTGATAAACCATGCAATTTCATGCCACCGTATCACATAATGACTGGCACTCTGGCACACTCTGATACCCGCATTATTCCTATTTTTCTTAGATATTTAAAACAAGTAATATCTAATCATATTTACACCGCTTCGGATCCCGGTTACAGCGGTTCCACCTCCTATTCTGCTAACTTCCACAACGCTTCAACCAGTATCATTTCCCACTATGTCCACTCCAATCCCATCTCTGATTCCAGCTCCAGTTGCCTCAGTTTTGAATTCCACACTTCTGCCCTCCAATTCCACAGCTCTGATCTCGCCAATTCCGCGTCAAGTTCCACAAATTCTAAGATTTTGTATGTGGCATCCTCCGTGAAAATCTACGGCTGACAAATGGCATCCCTCTCACACAAATTATCACGCCTAAAGGGCTTTCAACCTTTTTCCCATTTAAAATAACTTTATAAACTAAAAAATGACCATTTTTTATTTGAACAGCGGAAACTTGCCATTTCGTTGTTATATTGCAATGTTCCATGGCAATTCCCCGTCTTTAGCACTCCTAAACTAGCATGTGAAATCCTCGGACAAGCATTATCATGCCTAAAGCATTTTAAGACATTTTCCTACAAAAATATTAGTGTAAACTAAAATCGATCGTTTAAACTTGATGAAAAACCCCAATAACATCTCTTGTGATGACTTCTGAAATTCAAAGTACTTGTTACAAAACCAAAAAAGTACTTCTTATGAAACTTATAAAATAATTATAAATATTAATTATAAAATAATTTATAAATTCTTACAAAATATATTCTAAAAGATCACAAATTCTTCTCACAAAATACAAAATAAGAAAATGAAATCTCTTAAAATAATGCGTAGCACTCAAATGTGCGCTGTCATTACGTAACAACTACTTGCGTGTCCCCCTCAATCACAACCAGGGATTCCCCCAACGAGGCCTGAAGAAACAAGTCATGTGTGACTGCATCATCCCTAGCACTGGTAAACATTCTCCTATTGCGTAAGAGCTAAAGAAATCATGAAGAAAAACATGTTTTGAAACGTCTTGAAAAATGTCTTGTCGGTAAAATTGGTTCTTAGGGGTTCCATTGGAATTGGATGTCGAAGGTTCTTAGCCCCTGAAGGTTTTTAAGTAAGTAACACATGATTCGCTTAGAAAAACTAACATGCACAATTAACATGACATAATATGCACCTGCGTCTCTTAGAAAACATTCCCTGTGACGTAACATGCACCTGCATCTTATAGAAAATTAATATTACCTGGGTCTCGAGGGAATCGCCGTTCAACTTAAATCATTAAAGGAAGAAAGGAGCGGCTGCGGGCCTCGTGGAAACTGAAGGGCGGTCACTACTGAAACGCCGTTTTTACAATCTAGATGCAAATAGTGCCTCTAATTCAGTTTTACTTCCCCTCTAACTTTCTCTGAGAGTTTCAACTTAACATCCTGTTCTTTGGCTGAGGTACTGCATCTATGTGCTATTTTAACAACCTGGATACACTTAAAGTCATTTGATTTTTTACTATAGTTTTAACAGTAGTACTAATAGTTCTAGCAGTAGATATACCGATAGTAATACCAGCAGAAGTAGAGTCACAGTCGCATTCGCAGTAGTACTAGTTTTAACCACAGTCACAAATAATTGCAGTCATAAGCAGTCACAGTCCCAAGCAGTTTCACTCGTTTCCGTAAGTAGTCGGAGATGTAAGTAGTCACAGTCGCAGTCACAGTCTTCGCCGTCACAAGTAGTCGCAATCTTAAGTAGTTACAGTCAAAAGTACTCATAATTGCAGTCGTAAGTAATCGCAGCAACATAAACGAGTTGTCACAGTTGTGAGTAGTTGCAGGTGCAATTAATCACAGTTGCACCTAGTCGCAGTCTTATTGCAAAGGTGGTCACAATCCTAAGTAATCATACTGGCAGTCACAAGTAGTCACAGTTGCAGTCTCAAGTAGTTCAAGTCGTAGTCACAAGTAGTCGCAGCAGCAGTCACAATTAATTGCAGTTGCTAGTAGTCGCAGTTGGAAGTTAGTGGCCCAGAGAGTATATCGCAACTATTCGCAATCACAAGAATTCACAATTGCAAGTAGTCAAAGTCGCAAAAAGTCACAGTCGCATGTTGTCTTGGTCAAAAGTAGTCACAATCGCAATAAGTTGCAGACACAAGTAGTCCCAGTCAATAATAAACACAGTCGCAAGTAGTCGCAGTCACAAGTACTCTCAGTCACAGTTGCAAGTGCTCAGAGTTGCAAGTAGTTGTAGTTGCAGTTGCAATTATTCTTAGGTGTAAGTAGTCGTATTCACAAATGATCGCGGTCAAAGTCGCAGCATTTATAAATGTAACAGTTACAGTAATAACAAGAGTAGCAGCAGTATTAGTAGTAGTAGTAGTAGTAGTGGTACTAGTAGTAGTAGCAGTAGTAGCGGTAGCAATAGCAGTAGTAGCAGTGGTATTAGTAGTCTTAAGCGTATAGTGTCATTTCATTAGTTCAACGTCCTCCTTAAATGCCTTGAATGTTTAACTTAACACCCTAAGCCATTTCTGAGATATTGCTGATACGTCCTTTTGACAGCCTGCATGCACATAGTGTATTTTGATTTAGTTCTACACCCCCTCAACATTCTCTTAAGGTTTCAATATAATATCTTAGCCTTTGTGGTAATAGTAATAGCAGTAATAGCAATAGTAGCAGTAGTTGTAGTAGTAGTAATAGTAGTAGTAGTAGTAACAGTAAAAGTAGTAGTAGTGGTAGCAGTAGTAGTAGCAGTAATAGTAGTAGTAGCAGTAATAGCAGTAGTAATAGTAGTAGTAGTGGAAGTAGTTGTGGTAGTAGTAGTAATGCTAATAGTGACCCTAGCATTAGCAGTAGTAGCAGCATGATTATTATTAGTAGGCTTTTGCTTAGTTCAGAATTCCCTTCAGAATGTCCTGAAAGTTTCATGAAAGCAATATCCTAATCTATTCCTTGGAGACTGTTTCTACGCCCTTTTGCCAACCTGCATGCACACAGTGTGTTTTGATTTTGTTAAACACCCCCTCAACATTCCCTGAAAGTTTCATTTTAATATTCTTAGCATTTTCTGCAACCCAGGATCAGACATACCCCTCTTTCCCAGTAACAAATCCTATATGCTAACTATTGACAAATGCTTCCCTTAAAGCCCTTGCCCCAAGGACTGTTTAGGGTCATGCCATCCCCAGAGGCATGATAATTGAATCTTTTAACTATGTTGAACAAAATGGGTATCTATAATTTTCAATAACATGTCTTTGGGGGGAAAGGGCAGTAAAAAGAGGCGTAGAAGGGGTGCTAGTTACCCTTCAATCATTTATGATTCTTAAAAAGGGTACTAAAATTTGAATTTCCGACCAAATTAGTGCCACTCCACCCTAAGTCTCAACAACAATTTTTTCCATACGGAGTGTCCTGGTGAAACGAAAGGAAAATAACAAATAAATGAATAATACATTGAAGCCATTTTTCTATTTACTTTCACTCTTAGCTCTGCCTATGATATATATATATATATATATATATATATATATATATATATATATATATATATATATATATATATATATATATATATATATATATATATATATATATATATATATATATATATATATATATATATATATATATATATATATATATATATATATATATATATATATATATATATATATATATATGTATATATATATGTATATATATATATATATATATATATATATATATATATATATATATATATATATATATATATATATATATATATATATATATATATATATATATATACATATATATATATATATATATATATATATATATATATATATATATATATATATATATATATATTGAACAAGTAAATGTTCAAAAGGGGATAAATCCATTTATTTAGACATTGAAAACAGGTACAAAAGTCTACATTTCGATCACATAAACAGCAATATATATATATAGCAACATATGTATATATATATATATATATATATATATATATATATATATATATATATATATATATATATATATATATATATATATATATATATATCAAACAGTTCGTGGTAACGAACTGTAGTAAGGAGCGACCCGGCTCAATAGTAACCAAAACTCTAAAAAATTGAATTTTGGTATCAATAGCTACATCAAAAGAATTGCATTTTAATACTGATTTTAAATATATAAGTTTCATCAAGTTTAGTCTTACCCATCAAAAGTTAAGAGCCTGAGAAAATTTGCCTTATTTAAGAAAATAGGGAGAAACACCCCCTAAAAGTCGTAGGATCTTAACGAAAATGACACCATCAGATTCAGCGTATCAGAGAACCCTACTATTAAAGTTTCAAGCTCCTATCTACAAAAATGTGGAATTTTGTATGTTTTGCCAGAAGACAAATCACGGGTGCGTGTTTATTTGTTGTTTTTTTTGTTTTTTTTTTCTTTTCCCCAGGGGTCATCGTATCGACCAAGTGGTCCTACAATGTCACAAGAGGGCTCATTCTAACGGAAATGAAAAGTTCTAGTTCCCTTTTTAAGTGACCAAAAAAATTGGAGGGCATCTAGGCCCCCTCCCACGCTCATTTTTTTCCCAAAGTCAACGGATCAAAATTTTGAGATAGCCATTTTGTTCGGCATAGTCGAAAACCATAATAACTATGTCTTTGGGGATGACTTACTCCCCCACTATCCCTGCGGGAGGGGCTGCAAGTTACAAACTTTGACCAGTGTTTACATATAGTAATGGTTATTGGGAAGTGTACAGACGTTTTCAGGGGATTTTATTTTTTTTGGGGGTGGGGATGAGGAGAGGGGGCTATGTTGGAGGATCTTTCCTTGGAGGAATCTGTTATGGGGGAAGAAAAATTCAATGAAAAGGGCGCAGGGTTCTCTAGCATTACTATAAGAAAACAATGAAAAATAAACATGAAAACGTTTTTTCAAATGAAAGGAAGAAGTAGCATTGAAACTTAAAACGAACAGAGATAATTACGCATATGAGGGGTTCTAAAAATACTTTAGCATAAAGAGCGAGGTATTTAGGAGGAGATAAATACCTTGCTCTTTATGCTAAAGTATTTTTAGTAATTTCAACTATTTATTCTACGGCCTTTCTGATTCAGGGGTCATTCTTAAAGAATTGGGACAAAACTTACGATTTAGTGTAAAGAGCGAGGTATTAACGAGGGTACAAACCCCCTCGTATACATAATAAAAATATAAGGTTATGAAAGTTTGTTACGTAAGTTAATTCTTAGGTTACGTGTATTTTTTACTAATAAAAACGTTCATTAAAAATTAAAAGTTCTAGTTGCCTTTTTAAGTAACCGAAAAATAGGAGGGCAACTAGGCCTCCTTCTCCACCCCTTATTTCTCAAAATCATCTGATCAAAACTAAGAGAAAGCCATTTAGCCAAAAAAAGAATTAATATACAAGTTTCATTTTAGTAATTTATGTGCAGAGAGCCAAAACCAAACATGCATTAATTCAAAAACGTTCAGAAATTAAATAAAAAAAAACTAATTTTTTTAGCTGAAAGTAAGGAGCGACATTAAAACTTAAAACGAACAGAAATTACTCCGTATATGAAATGGGTTGTCCTCTCCGCAATCCCTCGCTCTTTACGCTGAAGTTTGACTCTTTGCCACAATTCTTCTTTTTAAAACAATTAAAAGCTTTAGCGTAAAGACCGAGGGATTGCGGAGGGGACAACCCATTTCATATACGGAGTAATTTCTGTTTGTTTTAAGTTTTAATGTCGCTCCTTACTTTCAGCTAAAAAAATTAGTTTTTTTTATTATTTAATATATATATATATAATGAAAAGAGAAATCACCAATGCAATAGCACAAACACATAAAAAAAAAGAAAAGGAAGACAGAAGGAGAAAAGGAAGACTGTTTTCCTACATTAGTGATTAATAAGGATCAGCACTTGAATGAGGCCTTAACCCTACTCATCTATACAATCACATAGGTCAAACAGCATAGCCATACACAATCAACCATAAAGAATAATCCATGGACAGGCAGTCGTGTCGTCAATAAGTATAAGTCGTCATTTACAAAACAATAAAAACAGTAAAGACAAATAATTCAGAGGCAACAACCCAACACAAGGGCTAATCAGGAGAATACACACTTGCCTACAGGGTTTCGGCACTTTAAATTCTTTACCCAGGCAAGTGGCATGCCTACCATAAATTCCCCATGGTATCCCCGTGTTAGGTATCACCCCCAAAATATATGCCTATGAAAAAACAAGCAAATGTAGAACAACCAAGTAACACCGAAACAAGCTTATCCTACCTTAATTCTGGCTCTCATGTATTTAAGTTACCAATTCACAATCTATATCAAAACTAAACAATTATTCAAAATCGCTCATATGACCTAGATAAAAATCAAGGAAATGAATGTAAAATAAGACCATTTAAAACGACAATATATGCAAAATCCTCCGGAAATCCACCGTCAAAAATTAGGGACACGAAAAACTCAATAACAAGAAAAATCAAAATTAACCAAAGATTTCGCTAAGTACTTCAAGATAATTCTTTTTGTATTTATTTAAAAGTTCATATATATATATATATATATATATATATATATATATATATATATATATATATATATATATTGACCAATACCTCGGTTTGGTTAATTTTAATTAACCAATACCTCGGTATTGCTCGATTTGTTCCCAGCAATATAAATGACGATGAACGTTGCGCACTGATTCCTAAATGTGTCAGTTCAAAACAGATTGGCAACACCCGCTCGTTTTGATTGAAATTTGAAACCAAAGTTGATCTTATGAATGCCATAAAAAATCCCCCAGTCATAGATTATGAGAGGATCAAAGTGGCTGAGAATCTCTCCCTCCCGATAAGATGTTTCAAGTGTCAAGCTTACGGGCATATATCCAGTAGCTGCAAAAATGAAGCTATTTGCGCAGTCTGCGGTGACCATGGTCATTCAAGCTCCAAAACATCTCCTTGTTAAAGGCCCAAGAAATGTGCATTGTGCAAATCACAGGATCATCCCTGTTACAGCTTCAAATGTCCAGTCGCCCAAGGACTTTTAAGTAAAGTTAAGTCAGCATAATGGCTCGAGCCTTAAGTTTCTTATCATGGAATATCAATGGCAAAGTGGTTGACAAAGGTCTAGTCCTCTCTGAACTTTTAAGTACAAATGAAATAATTTTTCTGCAAAAACATTTTTTGTCTGATGAAAGGAAAAATCTACTCAGCATTTCACAGAATTCTTATCTCTTATTTCACCCAGGGAAAATGAATAAGAGCCGTGGCCGACCTTCAGGCGGATTAGCTATCATTTCACAATTTCCCGTCAATCTCCTTGAGTCGAATGACCATTTCATTGCTGCGGAATTTTCGAACCTAATCTGTACAAACGTTTACCTGCCAACTAATTACTGCTCTTTGCAATCAGAGAATAAATTCATAAATGCTTGCAAAAAGCTAGCGAGTTTTGTGAAGGGAGTTTCAAAGCGTCCAAATGCTCGAGTTTTGATCGCAGGAGACTTTAATTGTGACGTAACAGACAGTTCATCGCCAAGAACCCAACTCCTTCCGAATTCCCTCCCCCCTTCCTACTCAGTTGCTGACAAAACGGAAACTTTCACGTTTATTGGTGTCCTGTCAGCGACTTCTAACCTTGATCATTTTATTGCATCTTTCCCCTGTGAAACTATCGAGGTAATTAGTGATGGCTTTTATTCGGATCACCTTCCAATAAAATTAAAAAAAAATGCTTCATTTCATGCCCCTAAACAGCCAGATAAAAAATGGTTTTATATAAAAGACTGGAAAGAAGTTAACCGCGAGATGTTTCGTTTTGAATGTGATAGAATATTAAATGAAATGAAGGTGCCCTTTCATTTGTTGTGCACGCGCTCGGGCCTTAGTGAAAAAGAAATAGCCATCGGACTTACCACCTATCTAGCAGATATTAACCATGCATTAAAGTGTGCTGAAGCTTCAGCTGTCCCGTGCAAGCGTATTAGGAAAGGCTCTCAAGTTCAGGGTTGGTAAAAAAAAACCTTCCCTTATTTCCGCGTGCGAGTCTTCTAAAATTTGGCTGAATATTTGGAAGGATTGCGGCAGGCCTAAGTCTGGGACTATAAATGGTTCGCGGCTACGTTTTAAACGTTTTTTTTTTTGCTAAAGTGTTAAGAAAACATAATTTTGACCTTATTGAGAAAAACGCTCATAAAATAGCAGAGAACCCTTCGAAGCCTTGGAAAAAATTTGAACGCCCTTGTGAACACATTAGTGCAAATAATATTCCTGAGCCTGAGTGGATTAAATGAAAAAAACAAGTTTTTTCAACTGAAAGTAAGGAGTGACATCAAAACTTAAAACGCACAGAAATTACTTCGTATATGAAAGAGGCTGCTTCCTCATCAACGCCCCGCTCTTTACGCTAAAGTTTGACTCTTTCTCTCAAGTCTTCTTTCTAAAACGGTAAAAAACTTTAGCGTAAAGAGCGGGGGGTTGATGAGGAAGCAGCCTCTTTCATATACGAAGTAATTTCTGTGCGTTTTAAGTTTTGATGTCACTCCTTCCTTTCAGTTGAAAAAACTTGTTTTTTTTATTTAATTTCTGAACGTTTTTGAATCAATGCATGTTTTGATTTTGGCTCTCCGCAGAGGAATAATCAAAACGAAATTTGCATATTTTTTTTTTTGGCTCAATGGCTTTCTCATAACTTTGATCGAATGATTTTGAGAAAAAAAGAGCGGGGGACGAAGCCTAGTTGCCCCCCGATTTTTTGGTTAATTAAAAAGGCAACTAGAACTTTTAATTTTTTACGAATCTTTTTATTGGTAAAAGATTTACGTAACTTATAAATTAGCTTACGTAAAGAACTTTTGTATTCTCATGTTTTTATTACATATATGAGGGGATTCGCCCCATTGTCAGTACCTCGCTCTTTACACTAAAGCTTAAATTTTATCCCAATTCATTAAGAATGACCCCCTGAATCACAAAAGCCGTAGAATAAGTAGTTGAAATTACCGAAAATACTTTAGCGTAAAGAGCGAGGTATTAGAAGGAGGTGAGCCCCTAATATGGGTAATAATTTCTGTTTGTTTTAAGTTTTATTGCTGTTCCTTACTTCCAGCTGAAAAAGTTTTTTCACTTTTATTTTTTAATTGTTTTTTTAAAATAATGCTAGTAAATCCTGCTCTCCCTTCATGGAAATTTTCTTCTCCCATTACAAATTCTCGAAGGAAAGTTCCCCCAGCATATCCCCCTCTTCTCAACCCCTCCTCCAAACCAAAAAAATCCTCCTGAAAACGCCTGTATACTTCCCAATAACCATTACTATATGTAAGCACAGGTCAAAGTTTGTAAATTGTTGCCCCTCCCACGGGGACTGTGGGGGAGTAAGTCGTCCCCAAAGACATAGTTATAAGGTTTTTCGACTACGCTGAATAAAATGGCTATCTCAGAATTTTGATCCGTTGACTTTGGGAAAATAATTAGCGTGGGAGGGGGCCTAGGTACCCTCCAATTTTTTTGGTCACTTAAAAAGGGCACTAGAACTTTTCATTTCCGTTAGAATGAGCCCTCTTGCAACATTCTAGGACAACTGAGTCGATACGATCACCCCTGGGGAAAAAAAAACAAACAAAAAAACAAATAAACACGCATCCGTGATCTGCCTTCTGGCAAAAAATACAAAATTCCACATTTTTGTAGATAGGAGCTTGAAACTTCTACAGTAGGGTTCTCTGATACGCTGAATCTGATGGTGTGATTTTCGTTAAGATTCTATGACTTTTAGGGGGCGTTTCCACCTATTTTCTAAAATAACGCAAATTTTCTCAGGCTCGTAACTTTTGACGGGTAAGACTAAACTTGATGAAACTTATATATTTAAAACCAGCATTAAAATGCGATTCTTTTGATGTAGCTATTGGTATCAAAACTCCATTTGTTAGAGTTTTGGTTACTATTGAGCCGGGTCGCTCCTTACTACAGTTCGCTACCACGAACTGTTTGATAAATTATTATAAGCATGAGTTTTCTTCTCCCGATCCTGCTCTTGAGTCAAAATTTGAAAAAGAATTAAGTGCTTGTCTGAAAAAAAAACGAACCTTCGACATTTATAATTAAGCCAAATGATGTATCGTTCATTGTAAAAATACTAAAGAAAAGAAATTCCGCGGGAGTTGATGGAATTACTGCCAGACATTTTGATTATGCAAGTGCTCTTCTTTTTAATCATTTATCTCTACTTTTTTCAAATTTCTATTGAAAACAGAGTTGTTCCTTATCAATTTACAGTTGGTCAAATAGCCCTTATCCCAAAAAAGGCAAAAAGGATTTTACTGCGTGTAATTCGTTCCGACCTATAAAAGTTTCTTGTACTATTCTTAAATTGTTTGAGTCAGTTATTTTGGATGAAATTGTTTCTAAATGTTATGTCCCACCCCACCAGTTTGGTTACCAAAAAGGTATTAGCCGGGAGCATGCCATTTTTGCTTTAATGAATGTTCTTGCTGATGCAGAAAGAAGTAGATCACAGATTATCCTTTGTGCTTTAGATGTTACTCGTGCTTTCGACTCCTGCATTTTTTTCCAAGTTTTATTTGAAGCGTATAAAAGAGGGGCAAATTTTTGTATAGTAAAGTGCCTTCTGTATATGTACCATCACCTTAAGGCGAAGTTAAAGGGGGGATCTTCCCTTTTTGATATTTTGAAAGGAGTCCGTCAAGGTGGCCTTACCTCACCTTGTTTATTTAATAACTCTGTTTTAAATTCCCAAAATTCTGTTGCATAAATGCCCAAAATTTTAGTTGTATTCACCCTGGATTAAACTTGTCTTTAATAACTTTTGCAGATGACGTTTTGAATCTGAGCCGTACTTTTAATGGATGTGAAAATGCGTTTAATCAGCTTTACAATGAATATTAAAATATTGGGCTTTCTTTCAATGTTGAAAAAACTGCTGTTGTAGCTTTCAATTTTAAAGAGACAAATGGTCCTATTTTTTTTTTCTTTAGCTAATGCTCAAGTCCCCCTTTCTCAAAAATTAGTTTACCTTGTAATGCCTGTTGGAAAAAATATGAAAGAAACTGTGAAATTATCCCTTGAAAATTTGAAGAAAAAACTGAGAATTGCTTATGCTTCATTTGTATCTAATATTAAACACATTGATAAATTAAATCTTGCGAAAATTTATAATAGCCTAGTTGTTCCTCATCTCCTTTCTCTTTGTCCGGTTTGGCAGTTTTTTAGTGAACCTCAGAAACTACCTGGTCAGTTACCCTCCTTGGACTAGAAATAGTTACTTAGTGAACAAATTCCGCCTAGTTTCTCCTACATCTATTATTGATAAAAGGCTTCATGATTTTCGTTCTTCTATGTGGATAGTGTCTCACCCATGGTCAGCATTACTTATTAATTGTTTGTTTGTGTTGATTTGTATTTATTTGTAGCTTTTTTTATTTTTTTCTCTTATTACTCCATCTTAAGGGCGTTCCGCCCTCTTTTTTGTAGATGGGTTATAAATAAATTGATTGATTGATTGATATATAATGAAAAAAGAAATCACCAATGCAACAGCACAAACACGTAAAAAAAGGAGGAAAAAAAGTAGACAGAAGGAGAAAAGGAAGACTGTTTTCCTACATTAGCAATTAATATAGATCAGAACTTGAATTAGGCCTTAACCCTACTCATCCATACAATCACATAGGTCAAACAGCATAGCCATACACAATCAACCATAAAGAATAATCTATGGACAGGCAGTCGTGTCGTAAGTAAGTATAAGTCGTCATTTACCAAATATTAAAAACAATAAAAAAGCAACAAATAATCCAGAGGCAACAACTCAACACAAGGGCTAATCAGGAGAATACACACTTGCCTATATGGTGACAAAAAAACATTTTTGGATATTCTGGCGTTACTAGTGGATACGTCAAATTTCTTTTTGCATCCTTGAATTCCTCTTGACCCATGGAACAAGCCTTGAGACTTCTTCTAAAGTAAAAATTTGTTTACAAGCTTCCATATTGTGGTAATTTCCGACACAACTAATACGTTTTTGATAAAACATTAGCAAACAGTTCTAATTAGCTATACCAATTCTGTTACGGACGTCCTGCCAAAAATTGCTGTCAGCTGTAATTAGCTGTAATTAGTGTAATTAGTAATTAGTGTACGAGTGGATGACAGAGGAAAGCACATTTCATGTTGCTCTTCCAAGTTGTTTGCTCAAGAAAAGGTGTTTTTTAATCTATCCCTTGAAATCGGGGTTACACCTATATTCTATATTGCTGCAACAGCAGATTTAGAAATTTTGTTTTCAAAATGATATAATTCTTCATCTCCGTAATTTACAGCATTGAGACTTAAGTTTTTCTGTTTAACAGTTCGTGATAACGAACTAGAATTAAAGAGCAACATTATAGCAACCAAAACTCTAAAACAAGGAATTTTGATAACAAATAACATGTCAGAAATGGTTTTTTATGCCGATTCCAATTATATTAGATAAAAAACTTTTTTTAATTGAAAGTAAGGAGCGACATTAAAACTTAAAACGAACAGAAATTACTCCGTATATGAAAGGGGCTTTTCCTCCTCAACGCCCCGCTCTTTACGCTAAAATTTGACTCTTTCTCTTAACTCTACTTTTTAAAACAGTAAAAAACTTTAGCGTAAAGAGCGGGGCGTTGAGGAGGAAAAGCCCCTTTCATATTCGGAGTAATTTCTGTTCGTTTTAAGTTTTAATGTCGCTCCTTACTTTCAGTTAAAAAAACTTGTTTTTTTTTGTTTAATTTCTGAGCGTTTTTGAATCAATGCATGTTTTGATTTTCACTCTCTTTACATAAATAATTAAAACAAAATTTGTATATTAATTTTTTTTTGGCTAAATGGCTTTCTCATAGTTTTAATCGAAATGTTTTGAGAAAAAAGAAGCGGGGGAGGAGGCCTAGTTGCCCTCCTATTTTTTGGTTACTTAAAAAGGCAACTAGAACTTTCAATTTCTTACAAACGTTTTCATGAGTAAAAAAAATACACGTAACTTTAGAATTAACTTACGTAGCGAACTTCTATATTTGTATGTTTTTATTACGTATATGAGGGGGTTCACCCCCTCGTCAATACCTCGCTCTTTGCACTAAAGCTTAAATTTTGTCCCAATTCCTCAAGAATGATCCCTGAACCACTAAGGCTGTAGAATAAATAGTTGAAATTACAAAAAATTACTTTAGCATAACGAGCAAGGTATTACGAGGAGGTGAACCCCTCATATGCGTAATAATTTCTGTTAGTTTTTAGTTTTAATGCTGCTCCTTACTTTCAGTTGAGAAAAAACTTTTCATATTTATTTTTTCATCGTTTTTTAATAATGCTAGAAAATCCTGCGCCCCCTTCATTGAAATTCTCTTCCCCCATAACATATTCTTCCATGGAAAGATCCTCCCACGTACCCCCCCCCAAACCAAAAAAATCCCCCTGAAAACGTCTATACATTTCCCAGTAACTATTACTATATGTAAACACTGGTCAAAGTTTGTAACTTGCAGCCTCTCCCTCGGGGACTGTGGGGGAGTAATTCGTCCCCAAAGATATAGTTTTTGGATTTTTCGACTATGGTGAATAAAATAGCTATCTCAGAATTTTGATCTAGTGACTTTGGGGAAAAATGAGTGTGGGAGGGGGCCTAGGTGCCCTCCAATTTTTTGGTCACTTAAAAATGGCACTAGAAGTTTTAATTTCCGTTAAATTGAGCCCTCTTGCGACATTCTAGGAAAACGGAGTCGATACGATCACCCCTGGGGAAAAAACAAAAACAAATAAACAAGCATCCGTGATCTGTCTTGTGGCAAAAAATGCGAAATTCCACATTTTTGCAAATCGGAGCTTGAAACTTCTACAATAGAGTTCTCTGATACGCTGAATCTGATAGAGTGATTTTCGTTAAGTTTTATGACTTTTAGGGGGTTTTCCCCCTATTTTCTAAAATAAGGCAAATTTTCTCAGGCTCGTACCTTTTGATTGGTAAGACTAAACTTGATGAAACTTATATATTTAAAATCAGCATTGAAATGCGATTCTTTTGATGTAGCTATTGCTATCAAAGTTCCCTTGTTTTTTTTAGAGTTTCGGTCAATGTTGAGCCGGGCCTCTCCTTACTAGATGATAAAGTTCTATACGTTTCATTTTATATTTGAAACGGCACGAGCCTGAGGAAATTTGTCTGATTTTTGAAAAAGTGAAAACATCCTCAAAAAAGAAATGTTCTCAATAAAAATCACACCATTCGAATCAGCATAATACAGAACTCCACTGTGGAGGTTTGAAGCTCCTATCAACGGAAATGTGGAGTTTTAGATTTTTTTTCCCAGAAAAATTTGTTGTTTTTTCCCACCTAGGAATGATCATCACGTAACGACGGATCTAGAAAATTGGAGTAAGAATCATTAAAAAAAACCAGTTCTATTGTCGTTTTAAAGTGACCAAAAAATTGTGCCACGGGAAAAGTGGTGTTTCCTGCATTGTCTGGGACCAAACTGTGATTTTGCCTTATGAAGGACCAATTTGCCACCAAATAAATATTCTGACCATAACCATTGCTTTTAAATTATCAAAAAATAAATATCATGCTTTTCAGTTGTGGAGGAGCTAGTTCCGCATGGTTGCGGAACTAGACAAAACCAAAGTGTTGCTCTCGCAACACAATTAAAGTTCTAGTGCCCTTTTTAAGTGACCAAAAAATTGGAGGGCACCTAGGCCCTCTCCCACGCTCATTTTTTTTCTCAAAGTCACCAGATCAAAATTTTTAGATAGCCATTTTGTTCAGCATAGTCAAAAAACCTAATAACAATGTCTTTGAAGATGACTTACTTCCTCACAGTCCGCGGGGGAGGGGCTCCAAGTTACAAAATTTGACCAGTGTTTACGTATAGTAATGGTTATTGGGAAGTGTACAGACGTTTTCAGGGGGATTTGTTTGGTTGGGAGGGGAGGAGGTTACGTGAGAGGATCTTTCCATGGAGGAATTCGTTATGGGGGAAGAAAATTTCCATGAAGATATGGATATCTGAAGTAGGATATTCTAGCATTATTTAAAAAAAACAAAACAATGAGAAAACAAACATGGAAAAGTTTTTCAATTGGAAGTAAGGAGCAGCATTAAAACTTAAAAGGAACAGAAATTATTGCGCATATGAGGGATTCATCTCCTCCTAAATACTTCGGTCTTTACGCTAAAGTTTTTTTTAGTAATTTGAACTATTTATTCTACGGCCTTTTTGATTCAATGGTCATTGTTAAAGAATTGGGACAAAATTTAAGCTTTAGTGTAAAGAGCGAGATATTAACGAGGGGGCAAACCCCAATACATAATAAAAATATACAAATATAGAAGTTCGTTATGTAAGTTAATTCGTCAGTTACGTATATTTTCTACTAATTAAAACGATCGTAAAAAATTAGAAGTTCTAGTTGCCTTTTTAAGGAAACGAAAGATTGGAGGGCAAATAGGCCTCCTCCTCCACAACATTTTCTCAAAATCTTCAGATCAAAACTAAGAGAAATCCATTTAACCATTTCGTTTTAATTATTCATATGCGGACAGCAAAAATCAAAATATGCATTAATTCACAAACGTTCAGAAATTAAATGAATAAATCAAGTTTTTTAACTGAAAGTAAGGAGCGACATTAAAACTTAAAACGAACAGAAATTACTCCGTATATTAAAGGGGTATTTCCCTCCTCAACGCCCCGCTCTTTACGCTAAAGTTTTTTACTGTTTAAAAAAGCAAAGTTGAGAGAAAGAGCCAAACTTTAGCGTTGAGACTCAATAGGAGAAATAATTTTTAAAGTTGCTGTTATCGTGTATCGGTTTCATTGACATTCTAAAAGTAATTATTTTTTCCAGGTAAGTTAGAATTTTATTTGTCAACACGGGTAGAAGAATCTTGATATTCTAAGAACTGGAAATTGTATTGGTTTTCCATCAACAAAATTATCTCTCTGAATTTTTCTATTTTAAAGTTTTGATTCTGAAAATTCCTTAGATTTTGGCTAAGTAAAATGCCCTCGCTCCAAAGCTCAACTTTTTAGAAATCATAAACCTTGAATGCTTATAGAACTTCATATTATACCTTTGACGACCAATGCAACATTTCCTTCTGTCTCACAAATTTTTGGGATAAAATACCTAAAAGCCTGACCTATAAATAGAAGTTCCAATATTTTAGATTTTTTGCTAAAATTTTTGATTTTGATGCTTATTCTATTTCAGCCGCCCAACGCCGTGAAAAGCAAGAAAGAAAACATGCACTCTTTTATGTCCGAGAATGAACTGCACACTAAGCAATGAGGCTTACACAATAAACCGTTCACGGATGTTCATTAGCCCTTGTAAATAGCATACATTCTTAAAAGAGGTAAAACCGAAAACAATGCGATAACAAAGTTTGACGATTAATTCGCACTCATATAGCTTATTTTCAATCTTTTTAATTGCATGTCGGCATCACCAGCAAAGACCTACAATAATCAAGACCCACCTGTAAACGTGATCCGACAGCAGGTATATTTATAACCTGTATGATATAGTTGCATTTGTTGCTCGATAACTGAGACCCGTGGGTCCCAGTTGCTGCAGCCTTCCACAAGCCTTGGCATGGAGGGTTAGTTCATGCTGATACTTAATATAAAAAATCTACTAATCCTAAAAGTTGCTCGTTCACATTCATTAGCGCATTAAAATGTGCACTCTGCAGCACTAAGCCACACGAGGCCAACAGAGCTGCTCACGCTCATCCTCCACCGGAATCTACTCACATTTTCGCTTACTCGTATAAAGTGCCAAATTCCTGTAAATCCTTTCATATGCTACTTTTCCCCTCTCTTTCAGGGACGACTGGCGTTTTGCCTTGCCTAAGATGGATGCCAAACAACTTAATCTTTGGCGATCTTTCATTCCTATGAAGTAGCGTAGTCATTTTCATCTTCTTTTCATTTAGCTCTAAAAACTGGGATCGAACCACAATTTTTGTTAAGCTAATTTTGCGATACAGGTTCGGTCAAAGGAGCCCTCAAGATTTTCATTTGACAATTTCTCTGGAAAACAATTAGCAAATCTTCCTCAACCTTTTCCCATTCGACCATATTACGGAGAATAGTTGACCAGAGTCATTACCGTAGCTACCAATGATTCTAGTTTTAAATCGCAGACTTTTGCCAACTGTTAAACACATCCTATGTCTCTTTCATCCTCATTAATGCTTAGTTTGAGTGGCTTAGTCTTCTTAATAAAAATTTCCAAGTCTCCCCTTGTACCCTGAACTCTACAAACCTGTGAAAGTTCATTCATTTTGCTAACATTTTGTCTCCGACCCTCATACTATCTGCATGACATAAGTCTAGGAGAGTTTTATCTTCCCATTGGATTCTTTTTTTTTCCCAAAGCCTTTGTTGGGTTCCTTAGGGCAAACACAACCGAAATAGTTCGCTTGAGAGGGATAGGATAAACAACTCCTTAGATCCTAATTCTACATTAAACCAACTCCCAATATCACTCCTATCTTTAAGCACAGCAGTATTTTTTTCGTAAATGATGTTAACTACATTAATGCACTTGTCTGGTACACCATGTAAGGACAGGACTTTCAAAGAACCGCATTAACTTAAAGTGAACAGAAATTATTTTCCGTATACAAGGGGGGCTGCCCACTCCTCAATACCCATCTCTTCAGGCTAAATTTGTTTAAGTACTTCTGAAAAACGATGTGATTCTAGTTACAAGGCTTTTATGTTTCAGAAATCGTTCTTAAGGAATTGTGACAAAAGGTTGAACTTAAGCATAAGGAGCGATGTCTTAAGGAGGGGGTAGCCCCTTCATATACAGAAATTGTTTCTGTTAGTTTCAGGTTCTAATCTTACTCCTTACTTTCAGTAGAAAGCTACTTCCAGTAGAAACAGGTTTTTCTTATATTTCAATTTTAATTGTTTTTCAAATGATCACAGGAAACTCTACCCACTCCGCTGAACTCCCCCCCGCAAAAACTCCTCCATGAAAAGTTCATCTCAAATGAAATTCTTCCCTCGGGGATTTACCCCCAGTCATTTCCATCCTCGCTGCGAATTCCTCCCAGAAAATTGCTTGCTTACAATTACGCCTGAAAAATTCTCCTTAGCATACTTTCATTTGAAGAAAGACTTTTTTTTAGTTTTTGATCGTTTTTCAAGTCATGTTGGAATTGTCCTGTGTGCAATATATTTTCCGACGCCCCCCCCCTACAATGAAAATTTTTTTGCCACGGGAACTTCCCCATGGAGAATTTCTCCTGGTAATAATTTCCCCATGGAGAATTTCTCTCGTGGGAAATCTCTCCGCGTAAAAATCCCGTAGAAAATTCCATTTCCGCTGAAAATTTCCCCCAGACGATTTCTCCAGAGCATCTCTACGTGCAAAATGAGGTCACCAACGAGAAAGTATGACAAATAAAACGAATTTCGTACATGAATCCTGGAAGATTTCCCCGGTGTAAAATATCCCCTGGAAAGTTTACCCCCGGAAAATTCCATTTCAATGGAAAGTTCTGCCCGTAGAAAATCCATCTCCAGAAAATCCTTCCCTCTGAAAAATGTTGGTATGCTTCTCAATAACACATACTATACATAAACAATGTACAAATCTCATAATTTGCGGTCCTTCCTCCGGGGGCTCTGGGAAGGGGGGTCATTTCTTCCCCAAAGACATAGTTGTTGGAACATTCAACTACACTGAACAAAATAGCCATCTAAAAATTTTGATCAAACCTCTTTGCGGAAAAGTGGCGTGGGAGGGGGCTAATTGCCCTCCAATTTTTTTGGTCACTTAAAAGGGGTACAAGAACTTTTAATTTTCATTCAAATGACTCTTCTTTCTGTCTTCTAGGGCTATTGGTCCGACACGATCACCTCTGGGAAGAACAAAGAAAAAAAAAAAAAAACAACAAACAAATGAACACGCATCCGTGATCTTTCTTCTGGCCAAAAATACAAAGTTTCACACTTTTAAAAATGGGAACTTTGTGACAGTAGGGCAGAGGTGTCATTAGGACTAAATCTTGGGGTGGGCATGAACTCCATCTTGGCCCCCTCCCCCCGACTCACTTCGTGTCGCGTCAGAAAAAATGCGGGTTTTGGCAGCACATCGAGCTTGGATCCAAGGCTTCGAGTGTGCTCAGCACTGGCAAGTTATCTGTGAACCTTCTGTCAAATTTGGCTAGTAGACGGTCGAAAGTCTCGGAGTACTCTCGCTTCATTTCAACCGCCAAAGTAATAGTCCGATTTCCCGATTGGATGAAGTTCTTTCCTAGCGTCGAAGTTGTCACAAATTGTTTCAGATGCTTGTTGATCTTTTGAGTTCTAATGCTAATGGCTATTAATACCTTTATATTTACCCAACTTAAAAGGTAATAGGCTTAACTTCTCTCTGTGCTCTCGTCTTTAGAGTCTTATGGTAGCGTTGGCCTACAATCTGGGGAGGATATCAAGCGTCTCTAACTTTCATAAGGTTTATGTGTCGAGAATGAAAATGTTTATTTACACATACGATACAGTAAATGTGCATAAGTCGAGGACAGAAACAGAATAAGAACTGACTCAAGTAATCTAAAACAGTGGCTTATGTTCGCTAAAACAAGGAAATAAACATCGAAACATTTGACAGGAACTGACCTATTTTAATCTGTCAACTTAGAGGAATTACTGCAAATATTCAGAATTTATAATATTAATATAATCATCTAGGAAATGGGCATTTGACAGAACTTGAGAATTTTATTATGAATCTAACGTACTTTCAAAGTGTACAATGATTAATAGCAAATAGCGTAATTACCCCAAGGGTCGTCAGGTAATTACGATTTTTGGTTAATAGGCTGGCGGTAATTTCAAATCAATTGGACTATGTTGGACATAAGGGATTATTATTGCCGGCAAAGGGCCCTTTGTGGTGGAAGCTTGGGCCCCCGGAAAATCTGGGGTGGGCATTTGCCCACCCCTGACCCCCCCCAAATGGTGCCTCTGCAGTAGGGTTCTCTGATACGCTGCATCTAATGGTGCAATTTTCAGTAAATTTCTGTAATTTTAGGGGATGCTTCCTCCTTTTTTGAAAATCAGGTAAATTTTCTCACGCTCACAAGTTTTGATGGGTAACATTAAACTTAGTGAATTTTATATATTTAGATTCAGCATAAAAAGCAGAGTCTCTTGATTCATCTATTGTTATCAAAAACTCTGTTTTTTAGAGTTTGTGTTACTAGCTTAATGGACCAAGTCACTCCTTATTTACAGTTCGTTACCTCAAACTGCTTGAATAAAATAATTTGTAAAACTTCTTCTTTGACATCTCTTAGTCGAATTTGCATCTTCATGCTAAGTAATTTGTAATCGTAATTAATCATTGCTAAATTGTATATATAAATATATATATATATAAATATATATATATATATATATATATATATATATATATATATATATATATATATATATATATATATATATATATATATCATTCACTCTTTAGTTTTTCGGTTGTGTCATCAGGGACTAGTTTCCCAGACCTATTATTATAGATTGTATAGATGTACTTGGATTTTACGGTACCTTTTAGGGTAAACACCGTACTTAGAACAATTTTTCAAGTTAGAAAAAATTTCTCGCTGTGCTGTTGCAACGTTTTGAATATAGGTGTTGTCAAGATTTTAAGGGATAGATTATTAAAACCTTTTCTTGAGCAACCAACTTGAATGAGCAACATTTCGTGTGCATTACATAATTATAGACTTTTTTCTACCGTCCAATAATTACAAACAATATAAGCTAACAACATATATATATATATATATATATATATATATATATATATATATATATATATATATATATATATATATATATATATATATATATATATATATATATATATATATATATATATATATATTTATAATATATATATATATATATATATATATATATATATATATATATATATATATATATATATATATATATATATATACAACTATATTTATGTAAAAGTACACGTGTGTGTATGAATCTGTTACTCGCTCTCTCCTTCACTTAGTTTGCCTACTCACTCTCTTTCATTTTTTGGTTGTCTCAAAAAAGCTAGCAGAGACTAATTTTCCTGACCTATTATTAAATATAATGTACATACACTTTGCTATTAGGAGAAAGATGCTTAAGTGACATTGTTGTACACACTGTACTTCAAAATACTTTTCCTATCCAAAACTAATTTTGTCTTACTGTGCCGTTGCAACGATTTGAATATAGGCGTAGCCAAAATTTCGAGGGATAGATTAATAAAGACCTTTTCTTGAGCAACCAACTTTAATGAGCGACCTTGCTTGCACGTTACATGATCATACGGTTTTTCTCTAACAATATTAGCTAACAAATTTCTTACGAAGGAGGAAGTAGAATTGTTAGCTAACAAAACTGTGTGAAATAATAATCAGAAACGAAATAATTGCGCAGAAAAAAAGGGAAGCTTGGTAGTCTTTTAATGGAAGTCTCAAGGATTGTTCCTTGATCTAAGTGGACGTCAAGGAACCCAAAATACTACTACTACTACTACTACTACTACTACTACTACTACTACTACTACTACCACTACTACTACTACTACTACTACTACTACTACTACTACTACTACTACTACTACTACTACTACTACTACTACTACTACTACTACTACTACTACTATCACTACTGCTAATAACAACTCACCGCAGTACCAAGCCACCTGAGGCCAACACACCTACGCACGCTCCTCCTCCATCTACATCCATTCAAAGCCTCCCTCTTAAAACCCTATCAGGAAGTTCTCATTTCCTTTAAATCTTACTTTCTGACATCCTCCCACCCCAGACGAGGACAACCTGCTTTCTGTTTAGCCGGTAGTCTCTCTTCCTTGATCTGCAGCTGGTACCCTAGCCATCTCAGCCTCTCTTTTATTATAGCCCTAGAAAGCGGGATTTAACCATACTTTTCGTACAGCCTACTGTTTGAAATACGGTCAGTCAGCCTGGTACCCAGGACAATCCGTAGCCAATTTCTCTGGAAAACATCTAGTGAATCTTTATTCGCTTTTCGGAGCGCCCATGCTTCAGAGCCATATTTGGCCACTGTCATCACTGTGCCTTCCAATATTCTAATTTTGGTTTCCAGACTAATCTTTCAATTCTATCAAACTTTTTTTAACAGTGAAAAAAAAACCTGAGCCTTGGCTATTGTACTTGTAACATCTTCACTGCTCCCACCATCCTTACTAATAATTAAATAAAAAAAAGTTTTTTTTAAACTGAAAGTAATGAGCAACGTTAAAAATTAAAACGAACAGAAATTATTCTATATATGAAAAGGACTGTCCCATCCTCAACGCCCCGCTCTTTACGCTAAAGTTTTTATTATTTCAAAAAGTAGAGTTGTGACGAAGAGTCAAACTAGTTAAAGGGTGTGAAGAATAACAGAGCTTCAGGATTATGTGAATTATCAGTAGAGCTCCTCAAGAACACAGGGCCAGCTTTGCTGTTCTGGCTCCTGGCGCTATTCTCTCTAGTAAAGCCAACATAATGGGTTTCAGAGGGCTGGCGTGCGGTCATCGTTGTACATCTGTGAAAAAGGAAGGGAAGCAAGAGTATATGCTCAAACTACAGAAGATTCCTCTTCCCGTGAACTCTTTGCAGTCACTCTGCTTGATCGCTGCAGGAATTTTATGCAAAGGAAGTGGTGAATCCAACAGGCTGGGTATAGAGGTATAGTGTTGAATAGATTTTATACTGTGGAAATTGGTTGGAAAGACAAAAGAATTCTGTAAAAAAGCTTGTATAGCCTTTGCGGACTTTACGGCTGCCGGACTTTACGGCTTTTCTCTATGGCTTATAGTTTGCTCCCTTGGACTCCAAGCCAAATATTGTATACTCCTTGAAAAGCCATACGAGGAAACGGAGAGCTACATCCAAGTGAACTGGAAGTGGAGCACGTCAATTACCATCAAAACTGGTGTGTGACAAGGGTTTACTGTCGCCCCAGAATTGTTTAGTTGTGCCATAAGCCATGTCATGACTCAAAAAACCGTTCAATTCGTCTTCGGCCTCTAATTCAGATATCGAGTCCTGACCGAGTTTGAGTTCGCAGGCGACCTTGCGCTCGCTATTGACTTCATGCAACATCTAATAGTTGCTCTGATTGTCCTACAGGAAGAAGCTACAAAATTCGGCTTAAAGTAGATTGGCGAAAAACAAAAATAATTGCAGCCGGGCGGTTAGCCCCAGTTAGGCTCTCAGAACTCATTAAGGATTTTGGATTTCACGTTGTTACTAACTTCATCCATCTCGGCTCCGTGATTTCGAATGATGGCTCCGTGGACGCGGAACTGGGCAGCCGAATCATGAAAAGCTCTTCTGTAGTTGGAAGACAATGCCATATTTCTAGGCACCCGAAGAGGCGCATATATGAGTCATCCGTGGGCTCAGTTCTTCTCTACGCGGCTGACACATGGACCCTCAAATCCACTATCTGTAGCACGATAGATGATGGCTAGGCAAAGCAACTTCGTCCAATGGAGGGGCTCCGATAGGACGATTTTGTGAATAATTAAAGGCTCTTTGCCTTTACTGTCCAAGTTTCATTCTCAACCAAATTACCAAGCGCACTCTCAGATAGTTTGGGCATCTCCCTAGGATACCATCAACAGCCCGTGCTGGATATACATGCGACTCCACATTCATTGGTTGGTTACACCCCAGGGGTACACCTTGGACAAGGTAGGAAGACAGCCTTCAGAAGTTCCTCAACATGGCCGACGTTGTTACTGTCGAGGTCACCCTCATAGCAGCAGATTGGTTCACTCGGAGGAGCAGTTGCTATGCTATCTACACCACATATCATGTGGCAGGAGCCTTAAGTCAAATCAATTTAAAAAAAGAGCCTTAAAAATGAGAATTCTGTAAAATCACTGACAATGACTTGCTTGAGTTTTTAAAGGATTAAAATTCTATCCTAAAAGTTATCGATACCTTGGCCGATGAAAAATTATTTAGAACCTTATAAATTAGTCTTTTAATTTTTATGTTCTCAAGGATGTTCCAATTCATCACTGACAATGACTTGCTTGAGTTTTTAAAGGATTAAAATTCTATCCTAAAAGTTATCGATACCTTGGCCGATGAAAAATTATTTAGAACCTTATAAATTAGTCTTTTAATTTTTATGTTCTCAAGGATGTTCCAATTCATAAGAGAATATTCTGTTTACAAAAAATTGAGCAAAAAAAATTGGGTTTTAATTTCAACAAAGCAGTGAACAAAAAATAAAAACAAAACAACACTTATTAAAAAAGAATATTCCGAATATTTTGGCCCCACGTCCGGGAGCCTTTTTCAACGGAAAAAAACGACGAAAAAAACGACAACTAAACACACGAAACTAAAAAAAATAGGAACAAGTCGCATTATAAACAAACTTCCAGCACTGATGTTACAACATAAGAATAAAACCAAAGCGAACGTCTATAGTGAAACCATGGATCACTCTCCTCTAAACCTTCAGTGTATAAACGGGAATCTATTAAAAGCGAAGACTATATTTACTTTAACAAACAAAAAAAGGTCACCAAATCCCAGGTCCATCGCCCCTAACTAAATCTCACAGGTTAATAAAAAATTCATGAATTAAATGTTAAGTGAATTAATCTGTTTGCTAGTTTAGCTGCAGTCTGTTGGCTTTTCCAGTTTTGAACTCATTCTGACTTTTGTTCGCTAGGTTAACGATTTCACCTGCTCCTTGCTTAAATTATTATAAATTGAGTTTATCCTAAAATCTCCTTTATCTCTATTAATACTAATACCCCCATAGAGGATATTTTTTATTTCTATAATTTCTCTGAAACTTTGCAAAAGTCCTACAGACGTATCCACAATTTTTGTCTGATCAAATAAACTATGGTGATGAGGAAAGTCAAAAATGTGTTTTGCAACAGCTAATTCAAACGTTTCTTGTTATTATGTTTTAGCGAGCAATCTATAGCATTTTTCTGTTGTTGTAGCCTATTTTCTAAATTCTGCTGCGTTCTTCTTACATGTTTACTACAAGAGCATGGAATTTTGTATATTCCCCTTTGTATCTTTACTGGAACCTTGTCTTTTCCATTATTTAGCAACAAATTCTGTTTACATTCGTCGATTTTGTATTTCATTGAAGCGCTAGTTTTTCAGGATTTTACAAACATTAGGAAATATGAGCTAGTTTTATAAATACTTGAGTTGGTTTTTAGCTATTTTTGAGCTAGTTTTAGAGGTACATGTTGCATAAACTGTGAAAGAATTTGTGTTCATTTTAAGCTTCATTTTCGCTCAATAACTATTTCAAAAAACTTTGTTTTGAAGATTTATTTTTATCTGAATTTAAGGCATTAGTCTGTATCTCGTTTTAAAAGAATTTATTCAACAAGATTTCGACCCTGTTCGGTCGTAAGAAAACAGATTGACATTTGAAATGTTATGGTTTTGCTTCTCAAATTACAGTTATTCACAAAGAGGGGAGGGGGGTTTCTGGTCCCAGACCTCACAAAGAATTGTTTTCTTTTTTTCAACATAGCATTTGCTATGTGTAGAACTTTTAGAAAGGTGTCCCTAACGCGAAAAAAAATTACAGTTTGGTATTAGTGAACGTCGTAAAGGGAATTTACGACGTAATGGAATTTACGTCGTAAAGGGAATTTACGAATTTACATCGTAAGGGAATTTGTTTTCCAAATGTTATTCCACTGGATCTTCTTTACTTATTTCATTTGGAATAGTCGCTTGGTACTTACGCGTTGTAGAAATCACACTTTGTTCTTGATCTGTAATGAAACCGGTTTTCTGTGTCCACTCGGAGATAATCGGGTTAGCCTGAGCAAGATAAAGTACTATGCAGGTACATCTCAATTAAACATTCAATATACAGATTAGGCCAGGTTAGAGGTGTATACAGGTGATTAGGCCAGATTAGGCATTTAGCATGATGCGTTCTGGGCGACTTGCTTTCCATAATTGTCTGTTGTATTTTCCATAATTTTGTTACTAAAGTATTCTATATTCATCACAATTCGGTGTATTTAATTAGGATTAACTTAACTTAACTTCTTTGGTGCGGTTACTATAACGCGTAAGTACCAGCAACTTTCTTGAGATTTACTAAAAAAAAAAATTCCCAAAAATTTAGGCTTTTAAGGTTAGAGGAGGGGAAAAGGACGGTAGCCAAATTCCTATTTCTGGGGATTCTTGTTTGTACCGAAGATTGTGCCAACCGTTTGGGGCTACACCGAAAGCAGGTCGTCCTCGTCTGGGGTGGGAGGATGTCATAAAATAAGGATTTAAAGGAAATGGGAACTTCCTGGGAGGGTGTAAAGAAAGAGGCCTTGAATAGATTAGGTTGGAAGAGGAGCTTGCGTAGCTGTGTTGGCCTCGGGCGGCTTGGTGCTGCATTGAGTTATTAGTAGTAGTAGTAGTTGTTTGTTTTACGTTTTACGTCAATACTCAATTCCGTTTTTACTCATTTCGAGGTTTATTTATATATTTATATTGCTGCCTGTTATGTGAATAATGACTAAGATTTTTTTTTTCGTTGTGGGCTTCATTTATTCTTTAATTTATGTCTACGGTTTTACATTTAATATGGCTCTTTACTTTTCTTTGAAAAATTTCTTTTTTGGAAAGTATTCTTAGTTAATATCTGTTCGTTTTTGATATGCGAAGTTTTCTTATTGGTTAACATAATGAATATTTCTCCCGTTTTTTACTCCTCCGGCGTAAGAATTGAAATATCTGATTCTAATTGATTAGTTCTAATTAGTATAATTCAATTTATTTTAACAATCGCTTCGGCATTACCTAAAAGCTTGAACCGATTGCTATTAATTGTTCCTGGGATATTCCAGATACGCCCTTCTGACAACCGAAATGCACGCAGTATCTTTTGATTGATTGATTTGATTGATTTTTGACGAAAAGGATGATGCTTCAAAAGCTGTTAATATTTTTCAGATATTCTTTACCCTGTGTTTGAGAAAAATTGCCCATTGAATAAAATTAACTGCAAGAAAGCTAAACCGAGAAAGCCGTGGATAAATGATGAAATTTTAAGTTTAATGAGACAAAGAAATAAGTTGTATTGCCAGTATCTTGATAATCCATCTGAAATGATTTGAAATGAGTTTAAAGAGTTGAGAAATTATGTAAATAATTCAAAAAGAAATGCAAAGAATAAGTATTATTTAAACCGTTTGAAGATTAAGGAAGGTAATATAAAAGATACTTGGGGAATTGTCCGTGAAGTGATAGGATGTGAAAAAAAAGATATATGTATAACCAATTTAAAAACTAGTAATAGAATTATTCATGATAAATTGGAAATAACAAATTACATGGGTGATTATTTTTCGAAAATTGGTAGTGTTATACAGAATGAAGTGTCTAGAGGTGGTTGTGCCGTCAACATTAACGCAGATCCTTCAAGCATGCAGAATGGGTTGGAATTTGTACCATGTAATGTAGAAGAAGTTGAAAAAATTGTTTGTAGCCTTAAATCAAATTCTTCTGGTGTAGATGGATTGAATCTAAAGGCTTTTAATTATGTGTCGGTGTATCTTTTACCGGTACTGGTTCATTTAATTAATCTCTCAATGGTTAAAGGGCATTTCCCGTCGGAACTGAAACGATCTAAAATCATACCTTTACTTAAAGGTGGGGACCCCTCAGATCCCTGTAATTGGCGACCAATTTCCATTTTACCTTTATTTAGTTAAATTTATGAAAAAGTTATTTATAAACGATTGTATGATTTTTTGGATTCAAAGAAAATTTTGTATAATGGACAGTTTGATTTCAGAAGTAAACATTCCACTAGTCATGCAGTACACCCTCTTTTAAGTTTTGTTGATAATGCGCTTGAAAATGATATGGTTCCTTTAACTGTTTTTGTAGATTTCCGTAAGGCTTTTGACACTGTTGATTTCAATACTCTTCTTAGTAGACTAAGTGGGCTTGGGTTAGGTAGTACTTGTGTAAAGTGGTTTTCATCGTATTTGCATGGCAGGACTATCAAAGTTGCTTTATCAGGTATATCAAGCAGAGAGTTCGGTGTTAAGTGTGGAGTGCCTCAAGGTTCCGTGCTGGGACTTCTACTTTATCTTATTTATGTTAATTCGTTTGCTTCACATGTTGGAATTGAAGCGCTGACCTCTTTCGCGGACGACACTGCAATAACAGTAATTGGTAGTTTTTTGGTGTAGGTTGCACATAAGGCTAATTTGGCACTTGAACGTTTGCGCAGTTTTACAGTAGGTAGTTCCCTAGCAGTTAATGCATCTAAAACAAATTACATTATATTTAGTAGAACAGGTAGGTTACTTAATGATAATAATAATATTTTTTTTGACATTTACCCATTGAACAAGTTTTTGAAATTAGGTATTTGGGGTTTTATTTAGATAAGAATATTAGTTGGAAAAAGCATTGTAGCGTTATTGGTGCTAAAATGGCTAGGGGTCTAGGAATTTTGAGACGTGTAAAAAAAACTTTTCCGTTCACGATTTTAAAAATCATTTATTTTTCCCTTGTTCATCCTTATATAGATTATGGTTGTGTTCATTGGGCTAGCAATTTCTTCTCTAATTATAAAAGGATCCAGATTTTGCAAAATAAAAGCATTCGATTGATTGCGGACATAAAAGAGCAGGTTGAATCTAAAACTACTGCTAGCTTTTCCCGGTGTAATGTTTTAAATGTTGGTCAGATTCGTGACTACCAGGCATCAATTTTTGTGTTCCAGAGCATGAAACATATATGCCCTGAGTATTTTCATGATTATTTTTCCATGAATCAGGAGTACCATAATTATGATACAAGAAATTCACAACTTTTAAGCCATGAACAAAGAAAAACAGTTTGATCATCATATGTGGTTCGTAATCTGGGGCCTTCTGTTTGGAATAGTTTGCCGGCTGGCATCAGGGAGTCTGTCACTTTATATGGGTTTAAAAATAAATTGAAAACATTTTATTTAAGTAATAGATTTTGAAGGGCAGGAGGTTTTTGATGTCTTTTTTTTGCAGTTTATTGATGTGGGGTGGGCTGAATACCGGTAAATGATATTTAATATGATTATTTTGTTACATTTTGTCCATGTGTATGTGTTGTTATTTTTTATATATAAGATAGGCTAGGTGGTTAATCATGAGATGTTATGTTTAGATATTTATTTATAAGATGTAAATCATAATATGAAATTGCAGCACAAGTCCTTAGGACTTTCTTTTTGCTGATTGTTGTCATTTTTATTTATGTTTGTATTGTGGATAAAATAAAACTTACCTACCTACCTACCTATTGAGCTAAACATCCTTCTCAGGATTTCCTGCAATTTTACATTAATACCCTCAGCCTTTTCTGACACAATCGGGATTAAACATTCCCCTTCTTTTCCAATGATAAATGCTGTGTGTAAACAATGGGCACATTGTATAATTTACTAATTTTTCTCCAGGCGCTGTGGGTAGCATTCCGTTTCCAGAGGCATAGTCGTTAGACCTATTGACTAATTTAAATAAAGTGGCTATTTAATAATTTTGACCTGTGTTCATCTGCTATAAAATGGAGAAAGGGGCCCTTTGCCTTCAAGCACCATTTTACGTCCCCTAAAAGTTTCAACTTAATACCCTCAGCCGTTCTAGAGATGCTGCTGATACGTCCTTTTACATTCAGCATGCTTATAGTATGTTTTGGTTGTGTTCAACATCACCTATCAACACATTTCCTGGAAGTAGTCACAAATAGATGAAGTGGCAGTTGCAAGGAGTCATAATTGCAACTTGTTGCCGTCGGAAGTAGTTACAGTCACAGTCACAACCAGTCGCATTTGCATCCGCAGTAGTATTAGTAGTAGTGGATCTGAAAGTTTCAAGATATTGCAGATACGCCTTGGTGATAGTTTGGATGCTGATAAATTCTTTGATATAGCTCAACATACCCTTAAATGTTTCCCGGAATTTCACCTAAATACTCTTAGCCTTTTCGGATACACCCAGGATCAAACATTCCCTCCCTTCCCAACTATAAATCCTGCATTGAAAACCGGACAAATTACATAATTTACATTCCTTGCCCCGGGGCTGTGGGGCCAAGACATCTCCAAAGACATAACTATTAGACATTGTTAACATTTTGAATAAAATGGCTTTAATGATTTCATTAGTGTTAATGATGGCATCTAAAAGAGGAAAAAGGGGTAGGGGTTGTGAGCTAGTCACCCTCTGTTCATTTTTCAACATCCCTCTCAATATGCCTTTACAGTTTCAGTCAATACCTTTAGCCATTCCTTAGATATTACTGTTGTTTCCTTTATACAACCCTCCTATATATATATATATATATATATATATATATATATATATATATAGCAGGTATTAATTTTGTTTGACAGCTAAGAAATTTTAATCAGATATCATTTCGGAGAGGGCAGCAAAAATGAAAAGGGAGAGGGACTGCTTGTTCTCTAACCACTTTTTAGTATCCCATCCTGAAAATGTAAACTTAACACCCTCAGTTGTTCTTTAAATATTGCAGATACACCTTTTTGGATAAACTGGATGCACATAGTATCTTTTTGATTAATTTTGCCATGCCCCTCAACATTCCCCAAAGTTTCACTTTAATACCCTTAGCCCTTCAGGACACACCTAGAATCAAACATTCCCCTTCTTCCTAAGGATAAATCCTGTATATAGAAAAAGGTATATTGCATAATTTACAACACTTATCCTGGGGGCTGTGGAAGCCATTGCATTATTAGAGGCATAGCTGCTAGACTTCTAGACTATTTATAACAAAATTGCTTTCTCAACATATTGATCAGTGATGAGGGAAGAGAGCATCTTCCCTCCAATAGCTCCTTAACATCCCCCTCTACATCCCCTGAGTGTTTCAACATAATACCCTCAGCTGTTCCTTAGATATTGCTGATCCGCCCTTTTGACAACCAGCATACATATGGTGTCTTTTATTGTGTTCTCCATCCATCTCAAAAGCTGTGGGGTTATGTCTTACCCGTAAGCATAACTATTTGACTCTTTGACTGTTTTAAACAAGACGGCTGTTTCAAAATTTGAATCGAATGCTTTTGGGAATAGGGCTACCGAAAAGAGCATGGAAGGGGCTGACAGCCAATCAACGACTTTTCAACAGCTCCCAGCAGCATGCCTCGTAAGTTTCAACTTAATACCCTCAGCCATTCTTAAAATATTGCAGATCCACCTTTTTGATAAACTGGATGCATGTATTGTATTGTTTTATTTTAACATATCCCTCAACATCCTCCAATGGTGCAGCTTAAAACCCTTATCTTTTCCGGATAAACCTAGAATCAAATATTTCCCTTTTCCCACTAATAAATTCTACCTGTAAACAACGGGAAAATTGCATAATTCTCGATCCTTGCCGTGTGGTTTTGGGGTGTTGGCATCCCTGGAGGCATAGCGATCAGACCTTATGACTAGTTTGAAAAGATTGCTGTTTAAAAATTCAAACAGTGTTGAGTGAAAAGTTTTAAGTGAGAGAGGCACTTAAAAAGAGAAGAAAGGATGGGAGTTGCCCTCCAATCTCTCTTCAACATCTCCTCAACATAACTTGAAAGTTTCAACTTAATATCCTCAGCCGCTGCTTAGATATGGCTGATATCACCTTTTCACTACCAGCAAGCACATAACGTATTTTGATTGTGTTTTGCATCCCTCTCAATATTTCCATAAAGTTTCACTTTAATATGATAAGCCTTTTTTGGAGACCCAGGATCAAAATTGCTTTCTTTTTCAATAAGAAACCTAATATGTTAAAAATGGACAACTTGCTTAACTTACAGCCCTTGCCCCGAGTGCTGTGGGGATGTCAGCTCCAGAGACGGCTCTTGGGGAGGGTTTAGAAACCATTCAATTGGCAGTTTAATCTTTTTCAAGAGAAAAACAGAAGTAATATTAAAAAAAAACTTACAATTTTTCCATATGGAAGAACGGTGATGCATGGGAAACTAGCACATGGGTAATTAAAATCAAAGAAAAAGTTAAGGCTATTTGCAAAATCGGGATTAAACATTCCCCTGTTTTCCAATGATAAATCCTGTGTGTAAATATTAAGCAAATTGCATAATTTACGAGCTTTCCTCCAGGGGTTGTGGAGAGAATTTCGTTCCCAGAGGCATAGTTATTAGACATATGGACTAATTTGAACAAAGCGGCTATTTAACGGTTTTGACCAGTGTTAAGCTGGTATAAAATGGACAAGGAGGCCCTTTGCCCTCCAAAGGCCGTTTAACATCCCTTGAAAGTTTCAACTTAATGCCCTCGGCCGCTCTTGAGATGCTGCTGATGCGTCTTTTTACATTCAAAATGCAACCAGTGTGTAAACGGTTTTAGTGTGTTTGGCATCCATCTAAAAAGCTTTAGGGACTATATCATACTCATAAGCACAACTATTTGATTTTTAGATTGTTTTAAACAAGATGGCTGTTTTAAAATTTTGATTGAATGGTTTTGGAAATAGGGCCACCAAAAATGATATTGGAGGGGCTGGGAGCACTTCAACCACTCTTCAACATCTCCTGCCAACATGTGCTGTAAGTTTCAACTTAATACCCTCAGCATTTCATAAAATATTGCAGTTCATCCTTTCTGATAAACTGGATACACGTATTGCATTTGCTTTATTTTATACACACCCCTCAACTTCCTCCAATGTTTCAGCTTAATACCTTTAGCCTTTTCGGAAACACCCAGAATCAAATACTCTCCTTTTCCAACTAATAAATCCTACCTGTAAACGATGGGGAAATTGCCTAATTCACAATCCTTGCCGCTGGGCTTTGGGGGGTTTGCATCCCTGGAGGCGTAGCTGTCAGAACTTTTGACTAGTTTAAAAAATTACTATTCGAAGTTTTTAAATAGTATTAAGCAGAGAAGCATTTAAAAAGGGCAAGGAAGGGTGGAGTGCTGCTCTCCAATCTCTCTTCGACATCCCCTCAACATAACTTGAAGGTTTCTACTTAATACCCTCAGCTGTTTCTTAGATATTACTGACATAATCTTTTCCCTACCAGCAAGCACATAATGTGTTTTTATTCTGTTCGGTATTTCTCTCATTATTTCCTTTAGGTTTCACCTTAATATGCTAAGCATTTTTTTGGAGACCCAGGATCAAACATGCCTTCTTCTCCAATAAGAAACCTAATATGTCAACAATGGACAATTTGCATAACTTACAGCCCTTGCCCCGGGTGCTTTGTGGGTGTCAGTTCCAGGTGTGGTTTTTAGGGAGGGATAGAAGGGGCGATCGCCCCGGGCACATAAATTTAAGGGCGCAAAATTTCAAGTAGATAACCTAACGGTTGTAACGGTTGTAAGTTTGCAGTAAGTATAAGCAAACTGAATCTGAAATTTAGATTTTCCCACATCTTCATCATCATTCCTTGAAAAGTAAGTAGACCGATTTTAACTAATTCTAACTATTTTTTGTAATTCTTTGTTTAAATTTTGCTAATAAATGAAAACTTTGTTAAAATTTGGCCTGAAAAGTTTTGGAAGACAAAATGACTATTTCAAAATTTTGAACAGAAACATTTTGATTGTGGAAAAAAAGAGCGTTGGGGGGGGGGCCTGGATACCCCTCGATTCCTTTTGACTCTTAAAAACGGAACTAGAATTTTAAATTTCCAATCGAATTAGCCCCCTTCGACCCATGTACCACCACTCAAAGTCCGATCCATACTCATGTGACTTCTTCCAGAATCTGATGAACTAGGTCTCGATATGCTGTTCTGTAAAGTGCAGTTTGGGATAGTTGGGCAATGGGTTGTCGGTCAAAGTTTTCAATCCACCTTTTGCGAGGTCTTCCCCGTGATCGAAGTCCTTCAAATATACAAAGCGCGATCTTGGTCAGGCGTTTGGGATTCTTTCGTTTAATGTGGCCAAACCAGTGCAGCTAAATAAGGTACAACTAAATAATTAACAAAATAACGTGTGGCTGGAACGGGGGGATCAGAGAAAACATTGAACGCTATTGCTTTTAACAGGTATTTTACCTGAACGCTATTTTAACAGGGGAAAAGATCTTCTTAATGACTCAGTTTGAGAGTTAATGGAGTCCCTTTTTTAGGTGATTAAATAAAAAAAATAAGTTTTTTCAACTGAAAGTAAGGAGTGACATCAAAACTTAAAACGCACAGAAATTACTTCGTATATGAAAGAGGCTGCTTCCTCATCAACGCCCCGCTCTTTACGCTAAAGTTTGACTCTTTCTCTCAATTCTTCTTTCTAAAACAGTAAAAAACTTTAGCGTAAAGAGCGGGGCGTTGATGAGGAACTTTTGTATTCTCATGTTTTTATTACATATATGAGGGGATTCACCCCATCGTCAGTACCACGCTCTTTACACTAAAGCTTAAATTTTATCCCAATTCATTAAGAATGACCCCCTGAATCACAAAAGCCGTAGAATAAGTAGTTGAAATTACCGAAAATACTTTACCGTAAAGAGCGAGGTAATAGAAGGAGGTGAGCCCCTCATATGGGTAATAATTTCTGTTTGTTTTAAGTTATATTGCTGTTCCTTACTTCCAGCTGAAAAAGCTTTTTCACTTTTATTTTTTAATTGTTTTTTTTTAAATAATGCTAGTAAATCCTGCTCTCCCTTCATGGAAAAAGCAAACCAAAAAAATCCTCCTGAAAACGCCTGTATACTTCCCAATAACCATTACTATATGTAAGCACAGGTCAAAGTTTGTAACTTGTTGCCCCTCCCACGGGGACTGTGGAGGAGTAAGTCGTCCCCAAAGACATAGTTATAAGGTTTTTCGACTACGCTGAATAAAATGGCTATCTCAGAATTTTGATCCGGTGACTTTGGGAAAATATTTAGCGTGGGAGGGGGCCTAGGTACCCTCCAATTTTTTTGGTCACTTAAAAAGTGCACTAGAACTTTTTATTTCCGTTAGAATGAGCCCTCTTGCAACATTCTAGGACAACTGGGTCGATATGATCACCCCTGGGGAAAAAAAAACAAAAAAAAACAAAAAAACAAAAAAACAAATAAACACGCATCCGTGATCTGCCTTCTGGCAAAAAATGCAAAATTCCACATTTTTGTAGATAGGAGCTCGAAACTTCTACAGTAGGGTTCTCTGATACGCTGAATCTGATGGTGTGATTTTCGTTAAGATTCTATGACTTTCAGGGGGCGTTTCCCCCTATTTTCTAAAATAACGCAAATTTTCTCAGGCTCGTAACTTTTGATGGGTAAGACTAAACTTGATGAAACTTATATATTTAAAACCAGCATTAAAATGCGATTCTTTTGATGTAGCTATTGGTATCAAAATTCCATTTTTTAGGGTTTTGGTTACTATTGAGCCGGGTCGCTCCTTACTACAGTTCGTTACCACGAACTGTTTGATTTCCAGCTTCAGTCAAAGGAAGACATGAGAGAAAGGGCGCTTATAAGTAAAGTGCTTCAAGAAGAAATAGTCCTTGGAGCATTAAAAATCGGTCCGAACTCCCAAATTGCCATAAAGGCTGATATTATTTCCAAAATTTTCGATTCTATTTGTGAAGTGTCTCAGCACGAACCAGTGGGCCTTAGAGGCTTTGTTATTTTTTTTCACCTCAAAAGTGTTACTAAGTCTGAAAAAAGTGACGAATTAGTGAAAATAATTTATGATGACTATAACGTGTCTTCTTTTGAAGTACTAGAAACAGTTCCATGGTCTTTCTTGGTACCCCAGTTTCTCAGAAGTTTGATTGGAGCTTTAAATCCAATGGTAATTAGTGAAGATTATATATTGAGTGTCAGAAAGCTTTTTTAGGAACTTTTGAATAAGATTATCTTCAGGATTTGTACCGAAAATACATCTTAGTATGAGCATCTAGTAAAATTGCTTACGTGATTTAGATAGATTATTAAGTTTTGGGAAAGTCTCCTAGTCAATTCTTATAAATAATCCTCTACGTTTCTACTCATAAAATTTAAATTAAATGTGTTAGTCCTAATTAGTCCTAAAAAGTCCTAATTGTCTTATAAAGCGGGCAGTATCGTAGCCATACGGGGCTCAAATTCCGTAAGTGTGTAGTAGAGAGTCATTGCCCCCCCCCCTCTCTGAAATGTTTTTTCGTATCGTAAAAAGGCAACAAAAATGAATTTAAACAATTTTGTTATATATTACAATTTTGTTAAACAATTTTAAACATTTTTGATGCATTTTTTACAGTTTTTTTGGAAACCCTCCCCCGCCAAAAAAAACTGAATATATTCTTGTTCCAGGAATATTGTAGGTCCTTGTTTGACTGATTCTATGTCAAACAGCAATCTGTGCAAAAAGATTTAGTTCGGCAACCTCAACATGCCATAAAAATTACAACTTGTACGCTTAGCCGTTCCTGAGATATGGCTGGTATACCCATTTGACAGCCTAGATGCCCATTGTGTCCTTTGATGTAGTTCAGCATCCTCCTTAATATTCCTTGAAAATTTCAACTTGATACCATTAGCCGTTTCTGAGATATTTCAGATGCGCCCTATTGACAGCTTGAATGCGCACAATGTCTTTGCCTTAGTTCAACATGCCCCTCAACATTCTCATGAACTTTCAACTTGAAAACCTTAGCCGTTCCAGGAGGAGTTCAGGGACCTCCTTTGACAACGTGGATATGACAACTATTGATTTTTTCAACACCACTCTCCCCAAAGGGTCTCGAAACGTTTCAACTTCATATCCTTAGCCGTTTAAGCGATATTGCAGGTAAGCGCTTTTGACAAAATGGATGCACATAATGTCTTTTGCTCTTTTCTTAGGCTGCACTATTACACTGCCTATGACACAGCCCATTAAAATAGACACAAAAGTTCAAAATAAATGTGAACAGTCAGCAAAACATAGGTGCTGATTTATTTCAATTTTATTATTTAAATATTTAACGAATAGAATTCGTTACACCAAAACGAACCCCTTATATAAATAAAGAGCATAACAGATCAATACAAGGTTCAACAGAGCAAAATATTCTAACAAAACGGAATAAGTCATGATTAACAAATAATATCTAATATTTCGGGCTACACAACCTATATCACAAGTGTCCAAAATTTTGTGCTTCAAACCGTGTTGAATGCAAGCCTATGACGCCCTCAATCAGCTATTATGCATACGCACTGTACATAGAACAGTGTGGTGTATAGCGCCTTCTTTAAAACCAACCCCTAGGGCAGCTTCGTATAGGCTGAACACCGGGTAAATTTGGAATACCATCTTCATTTGAACGAATAACATAATTTTGATGCATTTTATTATCAACATCAATTTCAATTTTGTCTTCACTACTTTTGCAGTTGTCACTTGAATAATCAGTACTATCAGTTCTCATTTTGTCCGGGTCACCTGGGAGAGAAACACAAACGTATCTTGCTTTGGCATATTCTTCCCGTTTCTTCTTCCCAGAAGAAGTAGGACTTGGGGAAATTTCACTTTTAGTCTCTAGCCTATCGAGTAAATTCTTACTACTTGCTTTTTTAGCTGCCTCCACTAAGGCTCCCCAGTTATTTTTTGTCGTTTTCACAGGACGAACAAGCGACGTCAGTCGTCCAAAAGTACTATTTTTAGAACGTAAACTTCCAGATACACTTTGCGATTCAAGGGTACTCTCCATGCTAAGATGACTTAAGAAAGTGTGGTTTGTCTGAATTTCACTCATGTGGTCGGATTCAAAAGTCCCAAGGTTAAAGCCCTTCATTAAACGTCGTTCTTTGTGACGGTTCTTTCGGCCTCCTGGTCCTAGAAAATAATACCTATTACTCCAGACATTTAAAAAGAGGATATATTTAGTAAATAAAATTTAAACACGCTAATGGAGTTATCTGTGAGGAATTTTCTGAAAACTATGAGATACTAACTATTCGGACATATTTAAAAATGGTTGGTATAAAAAATATATTAAAATTAATTTTCTATAAACAATATATATTATTATTTTTCCTCTCTTTTCATTGCATCAATCAAAATCTATGTGAATTTCACAGCACATACTAAGACTCTTAAACATTGGTTATAAAAAATTTAGAAAACATATGCTTGATCTTCCACAGGAATTGCCTAATTTTAGGTACTCGTTCGACAAGGCTGTATATCAAGTATCAATCTGCGCAAAAACTATGGCTCGAAGGCAGTATTTAGGGCTATTTTAACTGATCAAAAATATTGGAGGGCAGCTAGCCCCCTCCAAAGCCCCTTTGTCCCCTAAGCGACCTGAACAAAATTTTGACATAGCCATTTTGTTCAGCAAAGTCGGAAGATTTAATAACTATGTCTTTGAGGATGACTTGACCCCAAAAGTCCAAGGGGAAGGGCTCAAGCTCTGAGCTTTGCCCATTGTCTACATATAGTGTTGGTTATTAGAAAGTATGCAAAAAAAATCGGGTGGGGGGAGGAGGGGATATTTCTAGAGGGGGGCTACTTTAGGGTATCCTTACTTTGGGGATTCTTTCGCGGGGAGGGGAATTATCCATGGAGGGAAAGCCGGGTTTCTCGGTATCATTTAAAAACGATCAGAAATTATATAACTAAACAAGTTTTTTCAACTGAAAGTAAGGAGCAACATTAAAACTTAAAGAAATAGAGATTATTATGTATATGAGGGGGGATTGCCACCTCCTCAATACCTCACTCTTTACGCTAAAGTTTTTTTTTGGAACGAAAAGTCAAACTTTAGCGTAACGAGCTAGGTATTTTGGATGGGGCAATCCCCCCTCATATACATAATAATCTCTATTTCTTTAAGTTCTAATGCTGCTCCTTACTTTCAGTTGAAACCATTTTTTTTTAAATTTAATTCCGGCATTGGAGCCACATAAAATATGTTTTACAAAAACAAATATTGAAACATTTAGAGGAGCATAAATAATTACCCGTTCCCAAACTCTTGCTCTTTGCTCTAGTTCAAATATTCTTTCCATTTAAGAGAGGTCCAACAGTCAGAGTCAAAATGCACTTTTGAGAGGGGGACTTAAAAGAAATTGGGCTGTAACTAAATATTTCCGAGAAGATTGCTAAATTTATGATTTGACAACCTTATCTCTAAAAAAAAAAGCATAAGATAAGCATAAAACCATAAGACCATAAGACCATCGGCACAGCAGGTGTTATGGCCTAGCTGATCTTATATAAAAAATTCCCATGTAAGAACGCTGGGTAAAGTAATATTTTTATTTCTTAGAAGAAAGAGACTGAATTACTTAGAAAAAAGAGGGCTGAAATTTTTTAATGTATCTAAATATTTCCGATAAGATTGCTAAATTTATGTTTTGACAACCTTACCTCTAAAAGAAAAGCATAAGATAGGCATAAAACCATAAGATCATAAGACCATCGGCACAACAGGTGTTATGGCCTAGCTGATCTTATATAAGAATTCCCATGTAAGAACGCTGGGTAAAGTAATATTATTATTTCTTAGAAGAAAGAGACTGAACTACTTAGAAAAAAGAGGACTGAAATTTTTTGATGTATCTAAATATTTTCGATAAGATTGCTAAATTTATGTTTGGACACCCTTATCTCTAAAAAAAGGCATAAGATAAGCATAAGACTATAAGACCATCGGCACAGTAGGTATTATGGTCTAGTTGATTTTATATAAAAATTCCCATGTAAGAACGATGGGTAAATTAATGTTTTTGTTTCTCATGAAAGAAGGTGCTTAACATAAGAACCACTTCTCCCAAATCTGTTCCTGAAGGGATTAAATCACCTCTTAATTTGGATGCAAAGGAAGTCTCATGGAAAGCTTTAAAATTCGGGTCCATAGCTGCATTTTTGAGACTTTAGCCCCACCCCCCTAAGCAAAAACCAGTAACCTATCCCTAATTTCTAGGAAGCACCTATGCAATTTGACCAAATAAATGAGCAGCTATTTTACAATCGATCCTTGTTAGACATTTTACGACTAGTCGATTCAATACGATGGTCTGTCTTAATGGCTTTTCCGGCCTTTCCGTCAAATCTGGCTTTTTACGTATGTAAAATTCAGACTTACAAAAATTATTAAGTAGAATGTATAAACAAGCAGAGTAACTTTTTTTTTCAAATAGTGATGTTTTCTTTTTCCTTTTCTTTAAAAAAATTCAGATTTTTGTGTGCATATATTGATATTAAAATTTCTATTGTTCTAGTTTTGTTAGACATGGGTTCCTCTTTCTCTTGTATACGAGGTTGGCCTAGGGGTTTACGCTACAGTTGTAGCTCACCACAGATGCCAATTATACTCTACTTTAATCAGAAGCTAAACTTCAGTGCATAAAATGAATGTTTTGGGGATAGACAAGATTCTCATTTTGGTCTAATTTCCGTTTGTTTTCATTTGCTTCTTGCATTCATCAAAAACATACCTGTTTTATTATTGTTTTATTTCCTTCCGTTTATATTGTTGAGGGTTCCCTAAATATCAGCGGAACTACCACCTCCAACCCTTAAACCCCCTGGTTTTTCCGGTAAAGCTTAAATTTTCAATTTTGGATTAATACCTGGATATATATATATATATATATATATATATATATATATATATATATATATATATATATATATATATATATATATATATATATAATGAAAATCATCCCATCAAAATGTTGTTCTTGGAGGTGAGGGAGGTCTGAAATACCAAAAATAATTTTCCAAGATACGACGCCTAGATTTTTCAAGTGGGTGAATTATAGGAAAATTTTGGCCCATGGGGTATGCCCCCTTCCAATTCCGTGCAGGTGAGCATATGAATGTGGTAATTTATTTCACAAGTTTGAAATTTAGTTCTAAAAATTCACTCTTTGAAACTTCAGATTCAGGCACCCACTCCTACTTCCACATGAAAACCGACCGACATCCCCACCCCACCCAATAGGCGTACAACTCTACAAAACCGTATAGTTGTTATCGACTCTGTATATGCTTCCTATACAATTATAGCCAATCGATTCGGAGAAAGGAGCGACATCAACTAACTGTCAAATTAAGCCGACAGTTTTTCGTCCATTTGTTTTGGTTTTAAGTATTTTGGATCTTTTCCAATACCAAATGCCAAAATGTTTATTAAAATGTTGTATTCTCGTTACACTAAAGCAGTCGTACAGAACAATATTGGAATTCGCATTATGCTGAGTTGGTTATTCAATGCATAAGTAACACATTATATTTTGCAAATTTGTTTCACGCCAGATTCGAATATTTAGTAGGCTCAAATTAAACGACATGCCTGTATACAATTTGAAACACAGATCAGGCCGCATGCCAATTCAGAGCTGATTAAGGCCTTACCAACCAATTTCGTTTCAATTTTATATAGCACAAGTTTGACGTTAAAATCAACAAAACACACATAAAATTCGTAAATATTGGCTTTTCCATCAACAGGTGTGACTATGATATGCCTTAAGCATCGGCATCCCATAGTCTATGAGTCGATCTCGCGAAGTGATCTCTTGAGAGCTGGTACCAGATCTTAATATAAATTCTATTTTAAAGATCTTTGTACTGACGCAACAGCAGTGGTGACTTCTAATTCTGTAAATGTTTAAAGTTTGCAATAAAAAGCTAATATGTTTTTTACTCTCATTTGGTGACTTTTCCTTGCTTTTCATTTTTAGTTGATGACACCAGTTAGATATTTCTGGTTTATTTTGTTCCCATTTTTTCACAGGGATAAATTTTGTTTCCAGTATTATAAGTTTTTTTAGTATTTATGTTTTTTTCCATTAGCGAATTCTTTTCGAACTGGAACAAAACCTTAACATAAATAAAATTTTTAAGAATTATTGTTTTACCTTGATGTCCTGATGCTACAGAGGTATTGACTCCGGATCCCCTCAGAATCTCCAATAACTCACAACGAAACGCTGATATGTCTTGCTTTATTTCGTTGACATCATCTTCTGTAACTCCTTGATTTTCTGATTTTCTTTGTTCATCAGTAATGTATCTTCGTACTAGATTCCGCATTATTGACTGACAACAAGAAATCAATTCATAAATGCTAGCTCCCTCAACAAGAACAAAATACGCATATAAGAAATTTAAAAAAATGTGAATTCCATTTCTAAAGCGTAAATCTAAATTCTAACTAAATTTGCTAAAAATCGGAAAGCAATTTTAGGCAAGATTTTTTCGTTTTTATGAATTTTCGTAACTTAATAATTTTGGAAGGAAAAGTGTGAGAGAAAGAGGAAGATAGAGAGGAGATGTTGGGGTGGGGGGTTTGAAAGACTTTTTTTTAAACTTTTCTAAGACAGTCAAAATACACATTTTCAGTTTGAAAATTATTTGATGATGCGTTCCTTTTTCATCCCGGTTCGACGTACCGAAACTACAGAGTCCTTAGATCAGAGCTGAGTTCGAGCGAAACTAAAGCGTAATAACTGATCCGAGGTCCTTACTTATTACACCGACATCGAGCACCAATGGTCTAAACTGAAAGTCCTGACAAAGGAGGCTGATGAACAAGTGCTTGGCCTTGGACACACCAAGAGGAAACAAAGACTCTGGAATCTGGACACCATAATAGAGCTATGAACGAACCCTTCTCAGCAGCCCAAAAGAGCCCCGCGTAGAAAAAGCGCTAATAAGCTGGTTAAACAGTCTACTCGTAGTATCAGAGAGAAATACTGGTCCCAATATGGCTTCTAACATGCAGCAAACGGAAGAATGGTATAGCGAAAGGAAAATTTTCAAGCTATTTAGGGAAGCGACAAGTACGTTGAAGAAGAGGTAGAACAATTAGTTTTATTTTAAAAATTAACATTGTTGCCAAATTTGAATTTTACATTCAGCATTTACTTAAGAATTCAAAAAAAAGGAAAATATATAATAATGTAATTAATGACTGACTTTCCTGGTTATTATACAGCTCAACAAAACTCGGAACAAAACTCTTCCGATATCTTTCATGTTTAGCGGGATGGGAGTCAGTTTGAAATTTTTTTCGGATTTTATAGGGGACAGTCTGTTGCGGGCGGAAGATAAGGTTAGGGATGATGGAACGTAATCGGGAAACAGACAGGCTCTTGGTTCCGAGACGAAGGCACAGAAGGTTTCTTCTCTCGGCCAACGTGGTGAGCTTGAACTTACCTAGTAGATAATGATATGTAACCTTCCCTTCACCGTTTATGGTTGTAAGTGCTCATTTTCGGACATTCTCAATCATATAGATATGCTCTGAAGAAAGAACGAATTGCCACACTGGACAAGTAAACTCGAGTATTGGCCGAATAAAAGAACAATAAAGTTGGAGAAGATCTTTAGAGGGGTAAGAAAATTTTTATCCAAAGTTTTAGAAGGTAAACCGAAGGGGAAGCTGGATTGAGGATGTTTTGAACATAGGTTTCCTACTTCAAGTAACCAGTAATTGTCACCTCAATTAGTTTAATGCATGTGAACAGTGACACGTTGCCCATGTCCACGGACTTCCTGAACCACAAAATTGGAAGCCTTACTCAGACCAATGAAGGCTGTTTAAATGGATAGAAAGATAATTTCTTCAAGTTTCTCAATCCTACGGAAGATCTCTGTTGTCTATTTGATTTCCAGAATGTATCGAATAAGCTCCACCAAATAAACCTACAGCCACAATTATTTGCTGATTTTCTGCTGACGCTGAAAAATATGAAGAAAAACCAAGCCCTGGAGAGGATGGAATCTCAAGTGAGACGTAAAAGTCATTCTCTATTTTATTATACTAACTGAAGACCTGCTTGTTGAAATACAGTCAACTAGAGAATTTTCCAAAAGACTAATAACCATCTTTCTTACAGCGATATACAAAAAGGATGACTACGAGTTCTGCTCGAAGAGTTCACCAGAATAAATTTTATGTAAAATGATTTATAAATGTTTATAATATTTTTATATTATAAAATTTTTTTATTTTTAATATTATAAATACTTACAATATATCTATAACATCTTTATAAATATTTTATATACAATAATACCTATTTTAACATAAACTTGTTTATGCTTATTTAAAATAAAAATAGGACTTGAAATAAAAAAAAATAAGCAACATTTCTTAGGGATTAGTTAACAGTTCTCTCAAAATAATGAAATTCTTACCTGGTGTCTTCCTTCTCTTTCATTTTGTTGGAGGGCTTTCCGCTGAAAAAGTATGCCAAATTAAAGACTGAAATTTGAAAATATACATAGCGGCTATCCTTTGCTACGTTATTTTACATACATTATTGTACTTGTGTTGCAGTTACGCTCAAAATAGTCTTAGTTACTCAGAGTAATACTTCACTATTTCAAAAGCCTAATATCAACTCAGGAGTTGAGAGCTAAAAACCCTTGGAATGAGAAACTTGTGCGATATAGGGAACTGTGACCACTGTTCTCATTTTGGAGAGCTGATAAGAGCAAGTGGGTTATTGATATAGAAAACTTGAAGTAACCTACATAACCTATTGATAGTGACAGGTTTGGAAATTGAAAAAACAGGTGATTTGAAAACAATGCCTAAAAGACTTTTGGATGTACAAATGGTAAACATATTGTATTAGATTGGATATGGATGGCTACAATTTATGTGTCAGATTGAATGCACATTATTGAAATGGTGCCATGAAGTACCGTCTTCAGGAATTCAAAAGCAAGGGATAATAAGAAAGGTACGATTAAATTTCCATGGTCAAAAACCTTAGTTGAAGCTATGTAATACTCCTCCAATTCCCCTTAGGAATTGAAAACTAAATTGAGCGTCAAAAAAAGGAGCTCACGAAAAAAAATATGTCATTTAAATTTGTTTAGGAAGAATAATGCTTTAGTTCAGCGGTACTGGCCCACTGGAGCATTGTTAGGGCATTTATATGGATGATCAACCGAATTTTACGCAGTCAGGTTTTAGCTCCACCCATCCTTTCAAGGAGTGCAATAACTAATCACCAGTTTTAATGACAATACCTAATTCACTCTAAATCTTCAAACGAATATGACAATAGATTCACTGTTCAAAGCTGCATCTAAGTATAATAAATTGCTATTTTTGCAGTTTCCTTCGATATCTTTGTTTTTCAGCAGAAACTTTTCTAAGTCTGTAAAACTATGGTTTTGCCCCGTACCATTCAATATTTTTTTCTTTCTTTTATTTACAAATTCTTTGTCACTACTTGGTATTCGATAATAATTTTAGAACCAAAAAGCAAATTCAATATTAAAAAAAAAACTTTTTAGCACCCACGTTCCCCCAGTTCATTTAATATTTTTTTTTGTTTTGATTACTTTTACTGTATAATGTATTTCCATTAAATAGTTCATTCGTAGTAGTGAGTCCTCTTTTAATTTGTTCTGATAAATTTGACCTGGCACATCTTCATCTAACATTTCCCTTTGTTACTTGACAGTGATGCAATAGTTCGCTCCCATTCAAGTGTATATTTGTGGCATCAATAACAAAGTTCAATTTTTCATTTTGGATTTTTCTTATACTGTTGAGATTTTTCGAATATTTTTTTGGTTATCGAATCTTAAAACTTGAGTTTACTAAAACAATTATTTATTTACAGTACGTGTTGAAACTGCTGAATATTCAGCTGCATCTAATTGGCAGCCTTATTCAGACCAATGAAGGCTGTCTAAATGTATAGAAAAGCACAAAACATCACAGGCTATACCTCAGAGCAGTACTTTTTGTTGGAGATAAGCCTCTCATTCACTGGCAGCACTGATGCTGGTGGAGTCGGTGATAAGAAACTTGTATCTTATCAAGGACAGAGTTATGCATAGATCTATTAGGAGTCCTTATATGCTCTTGCAAAGGAGGGAGGATTAGTATCTATGCCGAATCACTTCTCAACTGGAAATTGACCTGACACAAAAAAGTTGAAATTTACGTGACTTGGGACAGTAGCAGGGACTCCATGTGTGTGAAGCATGAAAACGAGTAAGCTAATTGCTCAACATTTGTATTTTTGATGTTAAATTATTTTTTATTCATTTCGGTTTATTTTGGTGTTGCTCTTTAATGTTTTTTTTTGCTCGGAAATGCAAATTTTGGAATAGCTGGGCTTGTGATAGACATTTAAGAAAAAAACAAATGTATCATCTTATCAAGCAGTTCATGGTAACGAACTGTAAGTAAGGAGCGATGCGGCTCAGTAGTCACGGAACTCTTAGAAACAGAGTCTTGATAACAATGGATAAATCAAAGAAATCAAATTTATGTGGTTGTTCAGAATATATAAAAATGTTAGCCATCAAAAGTTACGAGCATGAGAAAATTTGCAAAATTTTTGGAACAGGAGCAACACCTCCAAAACATCACGTCATCTTTATGAAAATCACACTGTCAGATTCAGAATATCAGAGAACCCTACTGTAGAAGTTTCAAGCGTGTATAAACAGAAATATGGAATTTTGTATTTTTCGCCAGAAGAAAGATCCTGAATGGGTCTTTATTTGGTTTTTTTCCACAGGGGTGATTGTACCGAACCAATGACCCTAGAAGATCGGGGAGGGATCATTGGATCGGAAATAAAAATTCTAGTGCCCTATTAATTGCCCAAAAACATTGATCAAAATTTTGAAATAACCATTTAGTTTAGCATAGTCGAAAGATCTAACAACTATGTCTCTGGGGATGACTTGACTCTCCACAGTCTGCGGCAGAAGGGCTGCAATTATGAACTTTGCCTAATGTTTACATATAATATTGGTCATTGGGGAGTATACAGACACCTTTTTGTGCTGGTGGGGTTTCTGATGGGGAAGGGGTTTTTGTAGGAGGATATTTCAATAGAGGATTTTTTGTTAGGATAGTGAATATTCCATCGAGGGAGAACCGGATTTCCCAGCGTTATTTTAAAAGAGGATCAGAAATTAAATATAATAAACAAGTTTTTTTCGACTGAATGTAAGGAGCAAAACTTAAAACAAACAGAAATTATTTACGTATATGAGGAAGCTAGTCCCCCCCCCCCCGAATCAATGCCCTGCCCTTTACGCTAAAGTTTTTCTTAGAAATCTTGAAAAAGTTATTATTTTAAATAAATGGCCCATGTATTTCAGGAGCCATTCTTAAACAATTGGAATAAAAAGTCAAACTTTAGCGTAAAGAGGAAAGTATTGAGGAGGAGGAAGCCCCTCTCATATAAGTAAATAATTCTGTTCTTTTAAATTTTAATGAGGCTCCTTACTTTCAGTTGAAAAGACTTTTTTTTATATATGATTTGAATATAAAACCATATTTTTTACCTTCACTGTATACAGTTTCCTCTTCCTCACTGAGCGACTTAAAGTGCACACCTTTTCTGAAATCCACGTAGCCAATGAAACAACAGATTTTGGGCTAGGTATGATATTAAATGGTGGAGGGGCAGTCCCTCCCTCTTCGAAATAGCTAATCCATAAGCGACTACGCGCAAATTTCCATTCAGTATCTGCTTTCTCCTACAGGGTAAAAATAAATTAACAACTCTTTATATTTAAACAAATTGAATTTTTAGGCTAATATATGAATTTAACATAGATGATGTATATTCAGACAAATAGATAATATATCTATGTAAAAATAACAAAAATGTACGGTAAATATTAATGATAAATCTAAAACGTTCCAATTCGTAATTAGTAATTAGTAATTTAAAATGTATTATTTAAATTTTTTCGCAAGCTCCATCACTTATATTTTTAAAATTAATTTAAATCGTGTTTTTTTTCAATTGAGCGTTTTACTTGTATTTCTAATATGTAAAACAAATTTTTGCTTGTGGGTGCACAAGGTTGGTGGCAAAAGCTGATGCTACCGCCCCAGGAAATACGTAAGTATTTAATAGCATCCACCGGTGGCTTCAAAGGGGCCTTGAGACTGTAGTCATCCAAATTTTTTTGGCGCCATTTGTATACAATTAGTGTCCAACTTTATTCATTATACTGTAACTCTTGCTTAATTTCACTAACAGCTTAGTAAGAAAGCCGATTAGCTCTTATTGCTTTGACGAAGTTTCATTTCCTTGTGCAGTTGTAGTTTTGACTGAATTAATTTTTCAACAAATAGTCGTCACTTCGATCAAATCAAATTTTCAAAGAAGACCCCATGCTGACTAAGTTGGAACCTAAAATTCGTTTCGTTTTTTTCAATATAATTGAGTTTGGCAAGTGAGCCAAAAACTTTCTGAAAATTTAAATCCAGGAAAAAAAATCCAGGCATCAACAAGGTTATTTGTGCAAATTGTCCAGCGGGCCAACCTGCAAAATTCATCAGAATACGCAAAGTTCGAAAATTGTACAAGAGATGTGTCGTACTTTTGTAGAACGTTACAGAAACGTTACACTTTTTGTATTTTTTTTATCTTCAAGAGAGCAGAGGCATCTATCTCCTCAATTCTGTGCGTTTCATTTTTGAAAGGAATATCTGATTGTTTTGCCAATCAACTCAAAGCACGTTATCAACTTGTGCCTTTCCGTCCGACACTCCAAATATGTAAAGGTCATCTAAGTTCCATTTTCATCGACCCATAAAATATATAGTATTTATCGCCAATCCAGGGTCGAAATCTGAGACATCCGGAAGAAAAAAGGACAAATGAAAAATACAAGGCTTTTACACCTCTTCAAAACTTGGGAATCTATCGAATTTACCAATTGGCTATTACGTAAAAAGAACTACAAACAATACAAATTAAAGCTCACCACACCGTGAGACCAAAAAAAGCTCCTTCTCCCTTCATCTGATCTGATTGATCCGATTTGATCATCGGATTCTGAGCATCAGTTTTTCTCCTCTCATTAAGCTCCCACATCATTTAAGTCTTTGCCCAGCCCTCTTCCAAACAACAAACTCTTCCCTCTCTGTTAAAGGTTGATCGCTTAGCCTGAGCTGGATTACCAAAACATTTTCTTCTTGATTACCAATCATCCTTCATCCACAAAGCTTGATCCATCCCCCCCAACTTTTTAACTATTGACCACCAAAGTGGGACAGAACCTTCTTTTTGTACAGCTGAATTTGTGAGTATGTTATAATATGAATAAGGTTAGACAATTCATCCAGAAAATTTCTAGCAAGTTGTCCTCAACTTCTCAAAGTTAGGAAAAATTAGAGAAAACCTAAACTTCCAGCTTTTCAAACCAATGTCAACGTCTGTATTACCAAAGCTGCTAGTATTGTACATAAAAGATAATATTTTCAACGAAAATTAAATAGTGATATTAAAATTAAAGTGCGCAAAAGCTAATTCATATTACGGAATCAAACCTAAGACAAACATTAGTCACTAAAAGCAAATCCACATTTTTTTTTTTGCATTTGCAAATACACAAAACAAATACATCTATGAAGCAAGAAACTAAGCCTAAAGTGAAAAACAAATCAATGAAAATGTAGCCCAAACGAATCAAAATTATAAAAGAGAGCGAAGTACCACCTCCCCAAACATCCATGAAGGCTAATGTTTCACTTTTGGTTTACTGTAAAACATATTTTTTTTCACTTTAAATGCTACCAATTGATCTATCTGAAATCCAAAACTTTCAGTTAAAATCAAACAGTTCGTGGTAACGAGCTGTAAGTAAGAAGCGATGCAGCCCCATAGTAGCAAAAGCTGTAAGAAACAGAGTATTGATAACAATAGATACATAAAATGAACAGAATTTTGATGCTTATTCAAAATGTGTAAACTTCATCAGATTTAGCTGCACCCTTCAAAAGTTACTAGCCTGAGAATATTTGTCCAGTTTTTAAAAAAAAGGGGGGGAAACACCCCCTAAACATCAAGTGATCTTAATGAAAATAAACCATCGGTTTCAGTACACAAGATAACCCTAATGATGGTAGACTCCAGGATGAGAATTTGAGAGAAACTTTCCAGGAACAGTTGAATACTAAATTTGAGAGTCTAAAATTTGGCAAAGTGGAGGATGGTTGTAATAATATTTAGTAAAACAATTTGTGAAGTTGCTGTTGGTGTTAAAACTGTATCTAGGAATATTAGTGAAAAAGCTTTATGTTTAATAAAGAGAAGAAGGGGTTTATACAAGAAATAACTGAATGATGGATCATATGAAAAGAAAAGGAATGTAAAGAAAGTGGAGAAAGAATTAAAATATGAACTAAGGAGGGGTGAAGTTGAGGCAATGCATAAAATTGCCGATGATCTGGAAGATGCAGCTAGATGACATAATAGTAAAATATTTTACTGCCATGTTAATAAATTGAGCGGGAGTAGTCAATCCGGACTTGTCCCAGTTAAAGACAGGAACGGAGCCCTAATTAGTGAAAAGGAAAGAGTTAAAGAGAGATGGGTGGAAACTTTGAGAATGTGCTAAATCGAAATACAATTGCAGGAAAAGATATAAAGGAAAGTGAAAAATTTTGTGATACCTTGGATGTGAAGGAAGATTTGTTTTGAGGGAGGGGGGAGAATTAGCGACAGTACAAAAAAGAATAAAAAATAATAATGCTCCAGGTGTTGATAGTGTGGTAAATGGGTTTCTTGAATATTGTGATTCTGACGTTAGAAATAAGTCACTGAAGATGATGAATATGATTTTAAAAAAGGGGAATTACCTAACGATTTTAGGAAAACCTTAATTAATCCACTATATAAGAAAGGTGATAAGAGTGAGTGTTGTAATTATCGAGGCATTAGTCTTGTCTCTGTAGGTAGCAAGTTATTTAGTAATATGATACTTTTTAGACTATGATACTTAGTAATATGATACTTTTTAGAGAGAGATGCTGTAGACAAAGTTTTAAGAGAAGAACAGTGTGGTTTTAGAAAAGGTAGAGGATTTGTCAACCCAATTTTCACTCTTAGTTTAATAATTGAGAAGTGCCTTAGTTGTCAAATACATTTGGTCCTCAGTTTTATAGATTATGAGCAAGTGTTCGATTCTCTCAAGGAAAAACTCTCCTGGACTTAGTTTATGCTGAAGATTTAAGCATCCTAGATGAAAGTGTGAGCTAAATGAGTGAACTTTTAGAGATTTTCGAGTTCAGGTTGGTAGGAGAGGTCAGGTGGGCAGCTTCACTTACCTTAGTAGCATTATTAGTAAAGGCGGTGGGTGCAGTTAAGATGTTAAAAGTAGAATAGCCAAGGCTCAGGGTGTTTTTTCGTAATTAAAAAGCATTTGGAAGAATAGGAAGATAAGTATGCAAACCAAAATTAGAATATTGGAAGCTACTATAATGACACTGGTCAAACCTGGCTCTGAAGGGGCACTCTGAAAAGCAAATGAACATTCACTAAATGTTTTCCATAGAAATTGCCTACGGATTTTTCTGGGTAACCGGCTGAGTACCGGCTGGGTACCGGTATCTTTGAGGATGACTTACCCCCCCCCCCACCCCACAGTCCCCCCCCCAGAAGGGCTGCAATTTATGAACTTGGTCCATTGTTTGGATATAGTATTGGTTATTGGACAATATATAGACGTTTTCGGGGGGTGAGTTTTTCCGGTGGGAGGGGGGCTACATCGGAGGATCTTTCCATGGATGAATTTTTCATGGGGGAAGGGAATTTTCCATGGAGAGGTAGCTGGGTTTCCCAGCATTACTCAAAAAACGATCATAAATTAAATAATGAAACACAAGTTTTTTCAACTGAAAGTAAGGAGCAACATTAAAACTTAAAACGAACAGAGGTTTTTACGTATATGAGAGTGGTCACACCCTCGTCAATACCTCGCTCTTTACGCTAAAGTTCAAATTTACTCCCAATTCCTTAACAATGACTTTTGAATCACAAAGGCCGTTAAATCACAAAGGTGACTCCCTTATATATGTGTCACCTTATATAAAGGTGACTCCTTATACTCCCTTATATATAATTTCTGTTCGTTTTATGTTTCAATATTGCTCCTTACAATCACTTTAAAAAACTTTTTTTTGTTAAATTACGTAAGAGAAGCAAATAACAAGTAGTTCATATGTTATTGTGACAAGGGGTAAAGATGAGTAGTTGGGAAAAATCCAAAGACTTCGTCCGTTGAAATACAAATTGTCAACAAATTTCAAAGAAATGAATTTCGAAGGGAGAAAAATAATGAAAATTAGTGCCATATTAGAATATTAAAATTATTAGAATTCAAATATATTAAATTCTATAATATATTATATTATATTCTATAATATAATATATTATAATATAATATAAAATATATAATATAACATAATATAACATATTCTATAATATTAATATAAATATATTCAATATATATTAATATATTATATTTATATTAGAATTTAAAATATTAAAATTTTCAGAAATATGTTCCTATCGAAAAAAGTTTACTGATCCTAGAAGTTAAAGATTCATTTATACTTTATTGAAAACAAAATAGATTGCTTTAAATATTACCAATGGATGTTTCTGAGATTTTAGTAAGCCTTCAATTTTTAATGCATTTCAAAGGATGAAATTTTGAAGGAAGCGAAAACTAATGAATAAACTCATTAATTAAAGGATCTTTTTTAAGTTTCATTTAAATTTTGGTAGAATGCTAAAGTACAAAAGAGAATGCTGTTAACAAACTGAATGAGAAAACAAACTAAAACATATGGATGTAATAAAATGGAAAAAAACTGCAGTGACAATTAGGGATAAAAAAGGAAGGTTTTGAAGCAGAGATGGTGTTACAGCAGAAGAAGCAAGCGATTAAAACTTTCTTATATGACAGAGCAGACGGAAGTCCGATTTTCGTGCAAAGAGTGAGTATCCATACATCACTTTCAGCAAATTGTTCGAAAAATTAATAAAACTACCATATTTGGTGACATAGAAAGAATTATATTTCTCTTTATTCATTCAATTTTACCTTTCAAATATAAGATGGGCCGTTTTTAAATAATTGGAATTATTGGAATAATTGGAATAATAATTGGAATAATTGAACCCGTGAGTACTACTTATGAACTATTGAGGATGAGGTGAATCATGCGTTTCTCAGACGTAGTTTTAACGGCGAGGCTTTGATCTTTAGGTCTGAAAGGCGAAAAAATATAAGAAAATATGAAAACTTTAAATTTAGATTTCTTGTATAACCCGGGTAAGCATAGGAAAGTGGGAATAGCATGGATAATTATGATACCAATTTAAATATTTGGAAAAAAGGGAACAATAAAAGGGAAATCTGGCAGCCTCGTCCCAACGGATATATTTATCGTAAGTTAAAATGGATGGGGAAGAATTGGAATTACAGAGATAAGGTGGATATTCGTTGGAAACAGGAAAACATAAAAGTGTGGATAGTACTGGCTTCAGAAAACTGAGTAAAATTGAAAAAATAGTTTTACATTTTTAATTTGTTCCTAAATGTTGACAAAATGCCACCACAACATAATTTGTTTTAAAGTATCCTATCTTTTAAGTATTAGATATATTTAAGTATTTAATCTCTTTTGGATATGGTAGAATTTCTTAATTTATTTTTTTTTGCAAGTTAGTACATAATAGGTAGCACATAAATATAATTATCAATCCTAGACAGCAGAACCTGCATAGGCAGAGGGGGAACAATTGACTCCTTAGGTTTTGGAAAATATCTTTTTTGTACAACTTCATAAAGTAAAGTCGAATAACTTCTAGTCCCCCGCCCCTGCATTTTCATTACTGGGCACCAATGATTCTAGGAAAATAGTACCACAGAGGGAGAGATCAGATTACAAGAAATAAAAGAACAACCTTTTAGAGGTGACAAAAACAATTTCATTATCTTATATTACAAAATTTCAACGTATAATTTGAATAAGTTTTTTTTTAATATAAAAGAGCCACAATGCCTTAACTAAAAGGTCTTTTGGTGAAAAACACTTTTAAGAGAGATGTTAAGACTGAATTGGTGTCATTAATTGAAAATATAAATTATTTTTTCGATTTGTTAAATTAAAAACTTTCTTAAAAATGATAAATTTATGGAATTTGCTTGGATTTCTTACAAAATTTTCGTTTACCCGCGCGAAGCGGGGGTATTATACAACACTGGGGTGTTGTATAATTTCTGCAAATACTAGAACTTTAAGTACGAACACTCCCATACATGTTAAGTTTCTTCGTGGGAAACATTCTCCAGTTGACTGATCTTTTCAACATTTTATTTTAGCTTTTAGACATAAATTTAGATTAAAGCAGGCTAAGTGCGTTTACACTCAATAATGCTAGTTCAAGCAGGTTAAGGATTTCCCAAGATAAAAATACTATATGAACAAGCTATAAAAATTCTTAAATAGTTTAAAAAGAAATCAAACATCAATTAATAAGAACAGTTGTTTTTGCACGAAACAAGCATAAAATATGGTTAAAATAAAGGATTATGTTTTGGTCTATTCTTAAATTAGTTTGTATCGTTTTATTTTTAGAGCTGTTCGCGCCAAATCTATTGCAAATAAAAGACCTGGATGAGTGTTTAAACCCATTTCAAAGGAGCCTGGCGCAAAGAGGGGAGAGAAGCAAGGGTTTAAATTAAGCAATTCTTAGGGGGGAGGGGAGGTAAACATACTGATTAATTTGGCTGATATTTTTATCGGTGGGATTACCAACAAAGACTGAGTATCAATCGGGTAAGCTGTAAAAACCACGATACTTCTCGTCCTAATTATACATACCCCTTTGTTTTACTGAGTCTCAAAAAGTGATTGAGAATAAGCACCAGCTACTCCACACTTGACCCCTCTTCATCTTTTCATGATGGTGACGCGTTTAAAAAGCGTGTTTTTCTATTAATGTTACCACATTTAGGGTGAAAGTCTAAACACCCAAGATTTCTCTCTTGTTACGTAACTAGTAAAGGGGTACACAAAAAAACTAAACAAATGGAACAAGCGAAACATTAAAATTAACTAACGCATGTCACGCGATCAAGGGACTGCAACATTCATCGTGATCCGTGATCAATGTCAAGCAATTTGTTGCAGTAACAATGTTAACTTAGTTCACAGTGATTGACGGAAAATAGATGAAAAAAGTAAAGAGTCAAGCGTTTTTTTTATGTTCTACTGGTCCCACTTCATCTCCGTATTCGAATACGTCATGCGTTATCACATTCGACATTGAAGGTTAAACAAGGCTAGGGGTAGGTTGAGAAAAAACGAATGTTAGGTGAATTTAAAATTAAGAAAGCAAAGGGGATTCACTTACAGATCTTACCGAAATTGATTGATACGAGTGATTCATCATGGCTATTAAAAGATTGAGTAGTACAACAACGTTGATCACTGAATAGGAACCAAACATTAGAAGGCCCCAAAAACGCGTGAATCCTTTGATTCCAGCTAGTTCAAAGTTTTCTAGATCGATTAAGCCAAATGCTGCCCAGAATAAAGTCTGCATCGTTTCAAAGAGGCTGAAAAAAAGAGTTTAAAAGGGATTTTTGTTCTTATTATAACCAAGTGTAATCTTTGAGACACCATCAAACTTATAAAATTGTTATAGTATACGTATTATAGAATTGTTAGATTTATAAACTAACTCAAATCGTCAATTTTCGCTATGTAAAATGGCTAAGTTTAAAGTAATACAAAAACAGAAAACGTGAAATAATATAATTGTAAATTCCTATGCTACATTTTATACCTTGAAAGATCATTGGTACCTTTTTCTAGGATTATAATATAATTTAAATGAACTTCCTTAGTTTGTCCCAGGTCGAGCTTGTAGTTGTCGGTACTTGAACTTCTTGGGTCTTTTGGTTTAAAAAAATGTTAATTTATACAACCATGGGTCCCAACAACATTGCACATAACCTGAATTTCGGATCTTTGTCAGTCAAAATACTGAGTTCCAAATGTAATTCTCTACTAAACAGAAGCTATTGCGATTAAATAAAAAAACAAGTTTTTTGAAATGAAAGTAAGGAGCGACATTAGAACTTAAAGCGAACTGAAATTACTCCTTATATGAAAGGGGCTTTTCTTCCTCGACACCCCGCTCTTTACGCTAAATTTTTTTATTGTTTTAAAAAGTAGAGTTGTGAGAAAGAATCAAACTTTAGCGCAAGGAGCGGGGTGTCGAGGAGGAAAAGCCCCTTTCATATAAGGAGTAATTTCTGTTCGTTTTAAGTTCTAATGTCGCTCCTTACTTTCATTTCAAAGTTTTTTTTATTTAATTTCTGAAAGTTTTTGAATTAATGCATGTCTGATTTTGACTCTCCGTACATAAATTATTAAAATGAAATTTGCATATTAATTCTTTTTTTGGCTAAATGGCTTTCTCTTAGTTTTGATCAGACGATTTTGAGAAATAAGGGGTGGGGAAGGAGGCCTAGTTGCCCTCCAATTTTTCGGTTACTTATAAAGGCAACTAGAACGTTTAATTTTTAACGAACGTTTTTATTAGTAAAAAATATACGTAACTTAAGAATTAACTTACGTAACAGACTTTTATATTCTTATATTTTTGATTATATATATGAGGGGGTTTGTCCCCTCGTTAATACCTCGCTCTTCACACTAAATCTTAAGTTTTGTCCCAATTCTTTAAGAATGACCCCTGAATCAGAAAGGCCGTAGAATAAATAGTTGAAATTAATAAAAATAATTTAGCATAAAGAGCGAAGTATTTATCTCCTTCTAAATACCTCGCTCTTTATGCTAAAGTATTTTTAGAACCCCTCATATGCGTAATAATCTCTGTCGACACCCTGCTCTTTACGCTAAAGTTTTTTATTGTTTTAAAAAGTAGAGTTGCGAGAAAGAATCAAACTTTAGCGCAAGGAGCGGGGTGTCGAGGAGGAAAAGCCCCTTTCATATAAGGAGTAATTTCTGTTCGTTTTAAGTTTTAATGTCGCTCCTTACTTTCATTTCAAAAAACTAGTTTTTTTATTTAATTTCTGAAAGTTTTTGAATTAATGCATGTCTGATTTTGGCTCTCCGTACATAAATTATTAAAATGAAATTTGCATATTAATTCTTTTTTGGCTAAATGGCTTTCTCTTAGTTTTGATCAGACGATTTTGAGAAATAAGGGGTGGGGAAGGAGGCCTAGTTGCCCCCCAATTTTTCGGTTACTTATAAAGGCAACTAGAACTTTTAATTTTTAACGAACGTTTTATTAGTAAAAAATATACGTAACTTAAGAATTAACTTACGTAACAAACTTTTATATTCTTATATTTTTGATTATATATATGAGGGGGTTTGTCCCCTCGTTAATACCTCGCTCTTCACACTAAATCTTAAGTTTTGTCCCAATTCTTTAAGAATGACCCCTGAATCAGAAAGGCCGTAGAATAAATAGTTGAAATTACTAAAAATAATTTAGCATAAAGAGCGAATCTCCTTCTAAATACCTCGCTCTTTATGCTAAAGTATTTTTAGAACCCCTCATATGCGTAATAATCTCTTTTCGTTTTAAGTTTTAATGCTTCTCCTTACTTTCAATTGAAAAACTTTTTCATGTTTATATTTTCATTGTTTTTTTTTTAATAGTAATGCTAGAAAATCCTACGCCCTTTTCATTGAATTTCTCTTCCCCCATGAAATATTCCTCCAAGGAAAGATCCTCCCATATAGCTCCCTCCCCTGAACCCCACACCCAAACAAAAAAAACCCTGAAAACGTCGGTACACTTCCCAATAACCATTACTGTATGTAAACATTGGTCAAAGTTAGTAACTTGCAGCCCCTCCCCCAGGGACTGTGGGTGGTAAGTCATCCCCAAAGACATAGTTATTATGGTTTTCGACTATGCGGAACAAAATGGCTATCTCAAAATTTTGATCCGTTGACTTTGGGAAAAAATGAACGTGGGAGGGGGCCTAGGTGCCCTCCAATTTTTTCGGTCACTTAAAAAGGGCACTAGAACTTTTCATTTTCGTTAGAATGAGCCCTCTTGCAACACTCTAGGACCACTTGGTCGATACGATGACCCCTGGGAAAAAAAAACAAAAAAAAAAAACAAACAAATAAACACGCACCCGTGATTAATCTTCTGGCAAAAAATACGAAATCCCACATTTTTTTAGATTGGACCTTGAAATTTTTTCTATAGGGTTCTCTGATACGCTGAATGCGATGGTATGATTTTCGTTACGATTCGATGACTTTTAGGGGGTGTTTCCCCCTATTTTCTAAAATAAGGCAAATTTTCTCAGGCTCGTAACTTTTGATGACAAAGACTGAATTTTATAAAACTTATATATTTGAAATCAGCATAAAAATCTGATTCTTTTGATATATATTTTAGCATCGAAATTCCTTTTTTTAGAGTTTCGTTTACTATTGAGCCGGGTCGCTCCTTACTACAGTTCGTTACCACGAACTGTTTGATATTTGCCTTCTCTGCAGCTAATCTGATAGTTCTTTTGGGATTGGGCTTGTTTTTGTTCGTTCCTATTTTTGTTTTATTTTGAATTAGATTATTTTCTATAATTAATTTTGTGTACATAGGGTTGAGAGTGTATTCACCCAAGTCTCTATTTAGGGATGTATTATTATTTAAGTTTCGTTTGATTTCGATTGCCTCGCGGACAGTTTGTTTGATTCCTAGGTCATTGCTAATTAGAATCGTTTCGTCAAATAGAACATAATGGTTTGGATTTTCAAAAATATGATTTATTGTTTTTATTTTTTCTTTGCTGAAGACGGCCCTCAGATATAGGGCCGAAATATTCAAATAGGTTTTGGTGGTTCACTGTCTTGGGAAAAAAGGCCTCATTATTCTCTCTTTTGTTGTTGTATTATGGAAAGGCAGTGTGGTCTTCGTCATTATTTTCTTTCATCGGACTTCAAGGGTGAAAACTCTTGGGTTGCGTTTCTATTTGGCTGATTCAGCCAGGTCAACTTCATACTTTTTTTTACCTTAAGTGCGCGTTTCTTACGTATATCTTGCTGTCTTTACATTTTTTCAAATAATTTCCTCTACCAAAAGCTTTACACTCCCCCCTTTTCCTATAGAAAATCTTATGCACGTCCCTGCCTTCAGCTAAAAAAAAAAAAAAATAATAAAAATAAAAAATACATAGCACACTTTTCTCATTATAACCTCGTTTTCGCCCCATCACCTCATTTTCGCTCTATTGCAAAACTACAAAATGTCAGAACCATCCTTTCGTTTTGGGCACGGCGATATATAAGCGGGGTCATAGAGCGTCATAATTTACGCAAACCTGCACGCATGCCGATCTTGCAACACTTGTGGCCTCCAATATGCAAACTGCCCCAATGGCAGAATTAGTATCTCCATCACACTAGAATCACCATAAGAATCTAATTTGCATATTGGCTTCACAGACTAGCAGAATCTACTAAACGGTGACTTTCTTTTAAATTAAATACTTGAATAGATAGTCTATCAGATATAGAGGCAAAAAGTGCAACACGCATGCAGGTAAAGAGACCCTTGGTAACTTGGCCAAGAACAACAGAATGGAACTGGTTATAATTTATGAAGCATTTAGTATATTTAGACGCATATATATATATATATATATATATATATATATATCGTTGATAGAAAGTGTTAAAACTTACTTGGAAAACCGTCTCCAGACTACGCACGCATCTTGATCAATTCTATTCCCGGTGGTTGGTCGACTCTCAAGGCACACCTTTTTCTCAAGGTCGGCATAATACCAAAGAAGTTGATTTAAACCTAAAAGATTGGAAAACAGTTATTAACTACGTATACCAGTGTTTCCACTATGGGGATTTCCCCCCTAAAATGGGGATTTTTTAAGTCTTTTAGGGGCAAGATTTTTTTAGTGATCTTGGGATTTTCTAGGGATTTTTCCTCTCCCATAGACTTTTAGGGAATTTTTACGGGTTTTCCTTTAATTTGTTCATCATCATCATGTTCTTGATCAGAGAAGCAGGATCATTCGATTCAGGATCTGTGTCCTTGCGAATTGAACTTAGAATCATTACTTCTTCAGTTACTTAAACATTTTTAACAGCACAAAGATTTTGGGATGATTGAAAGATTTTGAATTGGTAAATTTTTGTTGTTCATATTTTTGACTTACAAATAAAGTGATCATACCACTCGATGCCTTTTTTTAAGTTCTTTACGAATATAATTATCACTTATGTCGCAAATTCAAATTTAAGCACAATTTGAGCTCTTGAAAATGACCAAAATATTTCTAGTTTTGGGGTATAAACAAGGCTTAAAACATTGGTCTCAGTTTTTAAACATTGGTCTCAACCTTTATAACATTGGTCTTAAACTTACTGTTTCATTATAAATCAGTTTTTTTTTAAATGGGTTATGCAACAAATAAAGTATTTTGTAGCAGAATTTGCCGTGTAAAAGTTGTATAGATTCTAGTTATTTCATTGGCTACCATTCAATGTTAGGTGACATTAGCATAAGCAATGTACCTCTACTCGCCTGACACAATCTGCTGCACTAATCATTTAACAATGGACACTTAGGCATGCCCTGGCTAGTCTGATGATTTTGCCCTCCTCTATTATGCTAGAATACTTTTGTTTCATGAGTGGTTAAATGACAGTAAACATGCTAACCTTTTTTTTTGTAAATTAAATTGCAAAAGTAATATTTGCGACTGCTTCAGCTTCATCTTGATGAAAAGTTCTTGAGAATTAGTTGTATGAAGTTTGTAGTTTTAGCAGTGTAGCCTACAGTAGTGATTGTTGCCACCGACCTCGATCTATAAAATCTCACCTAAAGAGAAACAGAAAAAGGCTGAACCTGTACATGGTGCTAGTACACAGTACTGTCAAAAATTTGTCGATTCTTGGCTGACTGACCCACAACTGAAGGCGTGGCTGAAAAAAAGCTCATACCTTGGATACTGTGCAGTTTGTAATACTGACCTCAAGTTGGGAAAGAGTGGCAAGTCAGAACTAGTAAAACATGCAAAGACAAAGAAGTACCTATCAAAGTCTTATGCTGATGCATCAGCATCAGAAAATACTCTTGATCAGTTTTTGCAAGCTGAATTCACTGATCAAACAAAGCGTCTAGAGACCCGGATCTGCAGTTTTTTGGTGGAGCATGATCTAGTTATTTCAAAGGTTGAGCCTCTGGTAGATTTTTAAAAATCATTACCTTCAAAGCAGGTTGAGCCTCTGGTAGATTTTTAATCATTACCTTCAAAGCAGGTAGTTGACAACGTCCACCTCAAGAATCAAAAATCTACCAATTATACGAACAGGACTAAGTGGCTTCTATGGAGAACGTTTGACTGAAACCCTGTAGAATCGCTGCTTCTCTGTCATTATTGGAGAATCAACTGATGTATCAACCAAAAAACTTCTAGCAGTAGAAGTTATATTTTGCAATGATGAACTTTCATTTGAAATTGACATACTTGACTTAATTGAGTGCCCTGATTCTTCAGCCAAGTCTATATTTGAGGAGCTAAAGAAGTGCATAGTTGAAATACACAAACTTCCTCCTGCTAATTTCAAAGGGTTCTGTTCTGATACCACTAACTCCATGATGGGAGCTCATGAAAGTGTTTCATCCATGATCATACAAGAATTCCCATGGGTAGTGATTGTAAAGTGCTCTTGCCATATGGTCCATCTAGTTGTTTCTTACGCATATAAGAAATTACCAAAATCCATGGAAGATATCTGTCGATCCATCTATAGCCACTTTACACATACTGCTAAGAGGCATCATCCTTTTATTGAGTTCCAAAAATTATATCAAGTTGAAATGCACAGGATTCTCTAGGCTGGACAGATCAGGTGGCTTTCAGTCAAAGCTGTTGTTGACAAGATACTGGAGCAGTGGGATACTCTAAGCGCCTACTACAGAGTTCTACTAGTTGAGGATCCAACAAGGCTATACGAGGTTGTCTACACAAATCTGAACCCGTTTATGGAATGTCATTTTGAGTTTTTGCATTTGCATTGGGCCTGTTCATGGACTTCAATGTAGCTTTTCAGGCTGACTGGCCACTGTTTTATCGCCTTAAACAAGAGACTGAGTCTCTGATCAAAGAATTGTTTCTAAACTTCCTGCACAAGGACTATGTGGAATCAACTAGTGCTTTTGAAATTGCTGTGAACAATCGGAAGTTTTAACTTCCTCTTGAAAGCGTTTACTTGGGTCCAAACGGACACTACTCTCTCTCGACGTTAACGTCAGATACCGCCGTAGCTCCTGATTCAATCAAAAAAAATTCTCGAAGTTGCACAGGCGTTCTATATCAAAGCAGTAGAGCAGATACAGAAAAGGTTCCGTTTCGAAGACGCATTTACAAATATGCTGAAATAGTTGACCCAGTGTCAGCCCAATCACTTCAGCTTGCCTCTCTGCTACCTTTTGTTAGGAAGCATGGATAGGTCCCATGGGATGGAGCCAAAACCAAGCAGGAATGGAGGAGGCGGAGCCTCATCGAAATTGAAAACGCCAAAAAAATGGATGCCGCAACCTAATGGTGTTTGGTATTGGCAAAAAATTGCTACCGGAATGAATTTGTATCCTAACCTGAAACCAGCAGTGTTATTTATTTTCATCCTTCTATTTCAAATGTCAATGTCGAGAGGTTTTTCAGCGCTGTAAAAGCAATAAAAACTGACCGTCAGAATAAACCGATAACAGAAACTTCGCGGGGATTCTAAAAACAAAATATAGAATGAAAAGGGCTCAAGATAGTGTAGAATGTGAAGACGATCACTTACTTCACCACATGAGAAGGGTGAAAGCTTCAGCCACCATACGAAAAATGGTGAAGGCATATCAGAGGAAGATAATGTCTGATTACGTTTTACAAGTTACGATTGAACGATATTGAACATCTTGTACTGTAATCTACATTACAGCATTGCATTTTCTTTTCTATTTGCTTGATATTATTTGAAGCAATTTGTATTTAGTTGATGATTAAAAAGCATTTCAAACGACATGACCAGAGATTCTATCATGGTACTGATAGCTAGTATTCAATCTAAGAAGCCAAAATATGCTACCTTTCACTGGTACTGGTAAAATGAGATAGGGAGAAGCGGTTTAGGCAGTAATTAGAAAATGGGTGGTTCTTAGGGATTTTGGTGCTGAAGATGGGGATTTCTAGGGATTTTTCCAGTTCTTTATTAGGGATTTAGAAAATAAAAAAGTGGAAACACTGACGTATACCGAGACAGAGCGAAAGCGAGACGGAGAGAGAAAGAAATAGATATCTAGACAGAGAAAAAGAAAAAGAAAGAGAGGTAGGGAGAGAGAGAGATAGAGGGGGAGGGGAAGAGAGAGAGAAGGAAGGAGAGAGAAGTAACCGTTTTATACTGTTATATGATTCCAATTCCTAGGGATAGGGGAGCACAGTCTCATTTTCTACATTTTAGAAACGCTTTGTCAATTAGAAATATTTGTATTTAATGAAGACTCAAGAAGACTTCTCTTTCAAGAGAATCCTCAGAACACATACAGCCTAAGGACGCCCCATGTTGGTAATCTAAACCCAACAACACCCACTAAGTCGTCTCCCCATTACAGGCCAGTATTATTTCAATTTTTACTGATTAGCCAACAACTGACAAATACAAAACTTCGAAGTCACATCAACACAAGCTCTAAAAGGATTATTCTGAGATCAATGTACGTCTCTTTTTGTCCATAAATTGCCTAATCTTTGCGTAAGTTCACATTTCCTTCATCAGCTTATTTCACACGTGACTCTGACTGAATCGGATATTTTTCTTCTCTTGAACACATATTGTGTGGAATATTATCATGTTACCCCATCGGCTTAAAAAAAAAAATGAAATAAAATTTCTTAAAGAAAGTTCGTGGGACTTCAGTAAATAGTCGGTTTGAAAACTCTACACTTGTCTAAACTTCTCATTCTACTAAGTGGTGGTTCAGCTCGTGGGAGGAATGTGAGCGATTATGGTTGGTGAATACTGTGCATATTCAAACAGTTCGTGGTAATGAACTGTAACTAAGGAACAACCCAGCTTAATAGTAACCGAAGCTCGAAAAAACGGGATTTTGATACCAATCGATATATCAAAAGATGTGACTTATTAAGCTGATTTTAAATATAGAAGTTTCATTAAGTTTAGTCTTACCGATTAAAGGCTACAAGGATGAGAAAATTTGCCTGACAGTAGTATCCCTGTATGCAGTTTAAGCACAGCCTTATCCCCTACTCTTTTCTTCATAGTGGTTTAACATAATGAAGGAGGTTTAACGGCTATTCCATCAATACTGCCATCTTCATAACCAAAGTCATAGATAGCGTTACAGTTAACTGCAGATATAGATGGTGACATGCATTCAATTCTAACGACACATTTTTTAAGCTTCTAAGCAGCTTTTATGTTGATTTTGCGAAATTTATGTCTGATGAATGAATCGACAGTGAGACCCATGATTTCCTATAGTAAAAGGATGATGTGTTACTCAACTGAGCCAACAAGTCCTTAATGATATAATGTTCTTAGGAATAAATTCTAGGCAATCAATGTATTGTTTCTGGGACGCTGGCCAACTGGCCAACGCACCGAAAGATCATAACAAGTTGTTTGAGCAATCAATTTCTCAACTATATTTTTGGTAAGCTTTATCAGTGATCTGTTTCTGGGCACGTTTTTTGGCATCATTCCAAGAATATACATACCACGGTGATTTGAGATACAAACTGATTAGACATGTTCTATTGATGCTTAATGAAACCTTTTTCGATCTCCAAAAGTTGTAATGACCATATATGGCCAGGTATTATTTCTGAAATGTAATGGTCCTGAGCCCATTGGTTTTCCATTATCAGGGCATGTGCATGAGTTTGGATCCCAACATTCCCATCCAGGGCCCCGGATCACCCTCCAGGTCACCAGGTCCCCCTGCAGGACCCGAGTCCCCCTCAAACACTCCATTCCACCGATGATTTTTTTAATTCATATGAATTTTTCCGTATTTTAAGAAGAGGGCCTTGATTTCTACAGTTTGGTCTTAATTTTATGAACTTATCGTGATTTCTATGTATTGGTCATAAGTTTTTAGAGGTTGTCCATGATTTCTAAAGTTTGGTTTTGATTTCCATAGATTCGTCTTGATTTCTAGGGTTTGGTCTAGATTTCTAGGGTTGGTCCTGATTTTGTGAATTTGACTGGATTCCTTTGCATTTGTTATGATATATATGAATTCCCCTGAATTTCTTTGCATTGATTATGATTTTATGGTTTTTCTGGATTTCTATGGACCGTTCATGTTTTCTACAGTATTGTCTTGATGTCTCTGGTTTGGTTTGTATTTTTTTGTTTAGCACAGATTTTTAGGAAGTTATGTGGATTTCTATGCATTACTTATGATTTTTATGAGCTCTTCCAGATTTTTATGTATTGATTATGTTTTTTATGAATTCGTCGGTATTTCTATATATTGGTCAGGGTTTTTAAAGGTTGGCTTAGATTTGTACAGTTTGGTCTTGATATCTATGGTTTGGTCAGGATTTATAGGATTGCCCCTTATTTCTACAGTTTGGTCTTGGTTTTTATAAATTTTTCTGGATTTCAAGTGGATGGCCTTAATTTCTAAGGCCACTGTTTGGTCTCGATTTTTATGAAATCGTCAGGATTTCCTTGTATTGGTCATGATTTTTGAGGCTGGCTATGATTTCCATAGTTTGGTTTTGATTTCTATGGTTTGGTCTTGATTTTTATGGTTTGGTCTGGATTTCTAGGGTTGACCCTGGTTTTTATGAGTTTGACTGGATTTCTATGCGCTGGTTATGATTTCTATGAATTACCCTGCATTTCTATGCATCGGTAATAGATTTCTATGGGATTTTTCTGTATTTGTATGAACCAGTCATGATTTCTACAGTTTTGCCTTGGTGTCTTTGGCTTGGTCTGTATTTTTGGGGTTGACCCTGATTTTTAAGAATTTGGTTGGATTTCTATGTATTTGTTAAAATTTTTATAGGCTGGCCATGATTTCTACAGATTGCTCTTGATTTCTATGGTCTGGTCTTGGTTTCCATGTTTTGGTCTGGGTATCTAGGGTTGACCCTGATTTTTATGAATTCGTCTGAATTTCTATGCATTGTTTATGATTTCTATGACTTTTCCTGAATTTCTATGCACTGATTAAGATTTCGATAGGATTATTCTGGATTTCTGTGGACCGGTCATGTTTTCTACAATTTTGTCTTGATGTCTCTGGTCTGCTCTGGATTCTTAGGGTATACCCTTATTCTTGTGAATTTGAGAGGCTTTCTACACATATTTATAAACATATTTATAAAAAAAAATTTTGATTATGAATTAAAAAAAGGGAATAGTTGTGGGAAAAGTCGAAGTCATGGCCAATTGTAGAAAAAGCCAAGACAGATTGTCCAATTAAGTGGGCATCATGTCAAGGTTAATTTTACCCCTTTGATTGCCGTTGTTACTGTCTCCCATTTATGCTACACCTCTCCGCGCATGCATATCAGTACACAATGCCAAACTAGAGTCAACCTCGTTGGAGGGTCTTCCCGGGGAACACACGCTAGTTGACAATAGTTTACTTGAAAATTGTCAACTATGCTTGAAAATTTTCCTCTCATGCATGTCACTCGACAATGCTGAACTAGAGTCAAACTGTTGTAGGTTCTACCTTGCCTTTTCGGAATTATAATTGCCAAATTGACAATTATAAGTGAAAAGTTTCTCTTATTAGTGAAATGTATGTCCCTCCACAACGCCGAATTAGAGTCAACCTGTTGGAGGTTCTCGACATATTTATAAGAAAATTGGGGACGGGACAAAAAATTGGGAGATTTTGGCCTTAGAGGGGGATTTGGGGCCCTTCTTGGGGACCTGGAAATCTGAAGGGAGACTCGGGTTCCTGGGTGGGAATGTTGAAACCCGAACTCATTTGCAAGTCCTGGTAATGAAAAACCGATGTGCTTCGGTCCATTACATTACAAAAATCGTACCTGACCGGTTGTGTTTATAACAATTTTGGGATACCTACACAAGTTTTATTAACAATCAATAGAATTTATCTGTCCAGTAAGCATCTCAAATCATTGTGATATGCATTTTCTGGGAATGACACAAAAAAAATGTGCCAGGAAACAGATTGCTGATAACACTTACCAAAAATACCAATTGAGAAATCGATTGCGTAAATAGCTTGTTATGATATTGTGAGCCTCAATATTAGATCGCCAGCGTCCCAGAAGCAATACGTTGATTGCCTAGAATGTATTCCTAAGAACATAATATCATCAGCAACTTGTTGGCTCAGTCAAGTAACGTCATTCTTTTATTATAGGAAATGAGGGATGTCACGTTCAATTCATACATGAGACATAAATTTCGTGAAATCGATGTAAAAAGCTGCTTAGAATCTAAGAGAATGTGTAGTTGGAAAATTAAACAAGTCACCATCTATATCTGTTGTTAACAGTAACGCCATCTATTAGTTGGGTTGTGTGGATGGCAGCATTGGTGGAATCACCGCTAGACATTCTTCATGATCTTAAACTACTATAGAAGAAAAGAGTAGGGGATAGGGCTGCGCTCAAACTTCACACAGGAATACTACCCCTGATTTTTGAAAAAAGGGGAAACACTCCCTAAAAGTATCAGAAAATTAAGGAAAATCAGACCATCAGATTCAGTGTATCAGAAAACCCTACTTTTTATGGTTTCAACCTCCTATCTGCAAAAATGTGGAATTTTGTACTTTTTCACAGAAGACAGATCACGGATGCGTGTTTATTTGTTTAAAGCCAAAATCTTAAGCCATTAATAGAACAATGCGCAAATTTCAAATAAAAGACTATACACATCTCACATGAAGTGATCTGCTTAAATATTTTTAATGGTCTTAGCAGATTTGAAACCGAAACCTTCTCGTAAGAAGCTGTCTTAGTAATAGAAAATTTTATCTCGCCACAGATTACTGTGGCAAATGAACACAATTACTGTGGCAAATGAGCACAATTGCCAAGACACCGTTTCAACCGTCTTTACTAGCCAATTTTTACAGCGCTGTCGTTCTTACTCATATTCTTTATGTTAGGCCGCATCTTCATTGAGACTTTATCAGACATTATGCCCGTGATTTTTACTTTTTCAGGCAGCCTTAGTCTTTATTGGTACTTTTTAAGCTCAAAAAGGCAAATCCGACGCATTTAAAGTGTTGTTTTTTTTCAGAAAAGTGTGTTTTTGACGAACAAAAAGCTTTTTTTACTTGGTCAACTTCACCTAAAAAGCCATAATGAAGACAGGGTTTTATGCTTTACAGGAAGATTTTAATTGTAACTGACAAAGCAAAAATCTTTTCCACCTTCTTCCGATTCACAAAATATCTGCTCTGCGTGAAAGTTCTGTCCGCTTCATTCAATCACAAAAATATCTGCTATAATCACAAATATCAAATCAAAAGTTGAGGACCAAATACATTCAGATTACTTATTGAAAATACATAACGCTGACACGCTGATGGAGGGGGACAAATTTAAGAGTGAAAACGACGACTTACCACAAGAAAAGGCAAAGAGCACCAAAATGTATAAAAAGAAGAATTTTAAGATATCCATCACCATACGACTAAGAGAAACTTGAATTGGACCCAGATATGGATTAACAGAAAATATGTACACCAACTTCAAGGAACTGAAAAATAAAAATCACCGTTAGAATTTCATCACAGGACGGGAGACGAAAGTTTTTCAATATCAGGGATAATTGACATACGACATACGATTATTTATTACGACATAAACGATATTTATTAAAATCGACATACGATTTTAAAAAATATCGTATGTCGAAGCTACTTTGAAGGTCTTCTAATTTTCCAGGAAAATTTCCAACCAAGAAAATTTGACAACTGTCCTGTACCATTTCCTTCTAATGAGCTAAACTACAAATTTCTTTCGTGCAACAAAATAAACCGACAAATTAGCAACAAATTTAACAAACAAACAAATAAAAAACCTGAAAGGAACAAGACGAAATTTCATGTCGTGCACTATGTGATACGGAAATCATAATGGGAGAATTCAAAAATACTGTTTCCTAAAAATTCTATTTTGCAAAATATTTTTAAAAATTTGTAAATTGCAATCTTACAAATTGGCTCATACTAAGACTAACCTGTAACCTGATCCCTCGTTGCCTAAGTTATTCCAATCTGTAAATACATTCATTCAACTAGTTGCAAGCTTTGTAGTGATTGACACGTAATTGAACTTGTTGATCTAAAATTTTGCATGACTTATCAAAAATTTCACTAAGAAACTCTTTAGATTAAATTGTACTTTAGAGGTGAACTAAATACAGTTACAAAATTATAAAATTAAGTACCCTAAAACAATAGCAAATTCACTAGGAAAAGATTAGTAAACCTTACCCTAATTGCCCCTAATAACCTCTTAATACCACCTGACCTTGATTATATTAGCGTAAAGACGATCTCTTTTTTTTGGGGGGGGCGTCCCGTTTCTCCGGATATCTTTCCATATGATACTTATTCAAGTTAGCTATTGTTAATTTCTAAATTGTTTGCCAGCATCATTCAGTCATCAAATATCGGTGCGTGCGACGCTGTTGATTTGATCTAATTAGGCTTTGATATTGGGAGCTGAGAATTCGAGTGTATGACTGATTTTTTTAATTAAGTTTGTTTTAAAATTGGTAATAAAGATTAGTTTCAACCATTAATATTCATTATAGAATTATCGAAGCAAATTCATTATTGTAAACAGATAAAGCTATTTTTTTTAGCTTCATCGATTTTCTGTAAATCCCGAATAAATGATAATGTAGCTGACAGGGTGGTGAGCGAGATAAGGCATTTGAATGCTAAGCAAAAAATGTTTATGACTATAATTTCAGAGTTTAGGCAGTCCATATTTCAACAATGTTGAATTATGGCCATATTTCAACAATATTATTCAAAAATATTCCCAAAAATGAATTTTAGAAGGACCATAATACTTAGGGCGAACTGGGGAACTAAAGAAAAAAACACAAGAAAGTAAGTTTTACGAAAACTGTAGCAAAATTTTAAAATGTTTAGACTTCACAGGAGGGTGGGAAGGGCCCAAAGGTCCTCTCGTTTTGAACATGTAATATTGTATATAATGTTGCATTTTGAACTTTTTACAAAGTATTTGTTAATTCCATTGGTTTATTTTTGTGCCATTAATCTTCGAATTTTCTTTAGCTGATCACATTATTCCTTAAGCATAAGTGAGAAAGAGGATCTAAATAACTGAGCCTTTTTTTTTTTACCGGTTCTTCCATTTAATTATTTTTGTTATTTAAAATTTTGAACCGTTAAAATAACGCCAAATCTGAAAATACTAACCATGTGAAAAGAACAAAAGTTTTTTACAAGGGATTTCTTGGTTTATTTGTGGTTAAACTCAAGCATGAAACCCAAAATTACTATAATTATAGGCCATTTTTTTTAGATTAAATGTAATTTTTTCTATACTTATACTATTATTATACTTAAGTAAATGCTTAATTTACTATAAATTGCTCATTCGTTAGTTGACTAGTTTCTCGGTAAAGTCTTACAAAATAGCAGTTTGTTACACAATAAGTTGACAATTCTGTACAAGAACTGATTTGTGAATCTCTTAACTATTAGTTTAATAATAATAATTATCATATAATATGTATTATAATTGAATATTACTTAACTATATTTTATTATACGTTATCTCTTAGCTATTTGTATTGCATTCTGCATAAGTTTTCTTTCAAAACAAAACTTGGACACAACATATTAAACATAGTTCATGAAGATCACTTTAATTCTATAACATTAATCTTGTCTGCCAAGATTCCGTTTTCTTTTATCATAAACAGTTTTAGTAAAGTTCTGGGTGAAATGAAGATTCTAGGTTTAACATAAATAAATACACTGTAGAGCTGAATTTCAATAGATGGCCTTGCAGTTTCTTGTATATGCCTAAAAATCTTAGCACTGGACTAAAGGTTGCCATCTATAGCACTTTGACCTTTTTTACTTGTCTCTTGCCAGGCGCTGCTCGGCGTAGAAAGTGATTTCTGCCTCGTCCATCCGCTTCGATCCATGGCGAGTATTTGCGCTTTGCCCGGTCTAATGTTTGCCATCGTCAGGAACTCGAATAGGCTGTCAGACCAACATTTCTTCAGTTGGCCATAACCAATTGTAGCCGACCTCTTACATGACCAAATTGCAACACTTTGATGCTATAATTTTTTTTCGTTTTGTTGGACGAAATAACAAGGAGTTTGAAAAAAGGCAAACATTTTTTTTTTTTTCAAATTGCGGACCATTCTTTTGTAGCGTTAGTTTCGAAAGATCGATGCGAAGTTTGATGTAGCCAGACAAGGGTCCTAAAAAGAAAATACGTGCTTCTACTAGAAGAAGACACTCGTCATCACCCTAGGATAAAACTAATGCCACTGGAACAAAATTATGGGTACTATAAGCTGTTGATCTATGGATTTCAAGAGAATGGATTTTATGCTTGGTTTAAGCTATTGGAGATTTACAAAACACTACAGAAGTTTGTACATTGGTACACACCATTAGGCCTAGGCTAGTTTTCTGAATCCCTGGATAATAAAAGAATTTAAAGTGGTGTTGAAGTAAAGCTTCTTGGATCTCAGGCAGTCAGGAACACATAATTTCTTCTATCTTCAAAAAAATTCTGATTTTCATTTAACATTGTAGAAATTCATAATGAATTGTTGCTAAGTCATGATTCTAAGTCAAGAAAGATTATGGTTTTGATATCTATCCCTTAGAAGATTTTGTTAGTTGGAAAAACAAGTTAAAACATTCAGGACAGACTGGAGGGATGTTGACCTAACCAAAATGTGCTATCAACGTCGTACTAAAAAATTCAGTTTTCATGCATCATGAAGAGAGAAGTCTTGGTCACTGCAAGCTCCCAAGTGAGCAAAAAAGTTGTGAAACAAGAAGCAGGCAAAACCGCAGCTACTCCTTGCTCTCGTATTTTGATGTTTCTCCACAGACTGTGAAATACTTTTCTTATAATAGCCTGTACAGACTATCCTGTTTCTGGAAAAATAAAACTGAAAACTAGGAGCTGAGACTACTACTTCCGTCCCATCGTTTCGTTTTTGGGCCTGGAAGATTCGCAAGCCCTCCCCCTAAAATTTTGCCCGACACGTAAAGATGCAACAAAAAGCATATAAATAATGTTTTGTGTATTTTAGTTGTTTCTTATACCCTCCCTTAAAAAAACTCCATCTGGCTACACCCTGGAATAGCTAATTAGCTCGATCAGTTATTTTATTTTTTTGAAAAAAGGAAAATACAGACCGCTTTGCCTGCTATCGGTTCCACTTTCCGGAAAACGGATAGTTTGAATGCGCTATAGACACATAAAATGACTTAACATGACGAGTCTCATGTAAAAAAATGTTTTAACAGTTTTTAGGCATGACAACAATCTTATTACACTTAAATATGGGCTAGGCGCATGCATTTTCCCATTTAGCTTTCGATCAGCATAGGATATACTTTTTTATTCTTTTAAATTAAATAAGAATAAAAACTTGACATAAAAACAAATCAAAGAACACTTAAACGAATTGTGCGCATGTCGTGGCAAAAGCTACGGTACTTTCTTTGACTGTAGCACTGAAAATCGATGTGTAACACGAATTTAAGCTCTAGCAATTCTAGCACTCTAGCAACTGTCCATGGGACACCCCTTATTGACTATCATAAATTTGGTACTAATAATTCAAAGGATCAAGACTAGCCTTGAAGATTCAAATGGAACCAGCGACATTTTTTTCCCAAGCTTAAGAATGAATCACCATGATAAATTTAACTTTTGTTTTATGATAATATTGTGAGAATTACTTGCTTTAATTTTGTTAATTTTATGGCTTAACAAAACGACCTCCAGATAAAATATTTTAAAAGGTAATCGGTAAATGATCCATTTTAATAACCAACTGGATATATTTGCCGCAAAAATACTTTTACAAAAATCCTGTCAAAATCTTAGAATATATTTTACTTGTTAATCTTTTTGTTAGTTACTTGTTAATCTTGTTAATCTTGTTAATCTGTTTGTTATTTGATATTAGGCAACAAGGAAATTGATCTAGTGAGTAAGTCCACACGCCCAGGTAGTATTAGAACTAAAGACGGTGGAGATTTCAAAATGGGGTTCAAAGTTTGGAGTTTGATAGGATCTTTTTTCATAGTTGATGATGTTTGGATGATTATGGGATATGAGTCAGCGTACTAAGATTAGAATATGGGAAGCTAAGCTGAGTACAGTGGTCAAGTATGTTTCTGAAACAGGAGTGTTGCAAAGGGCCGAGGAAAATTTGTTAAATGTTTTCCAGAGGAAATACCTAAGAAAATCTTAAGTACTCATTTGCATGATCGTATATCCAGTAATAAAGTGTACAGAAAATATGGCTCGATCCTACTCTCTCTGACTATAAAAAATAGCCCCACTCTCTAGAGCTATGAAAAAAAAGATAAGATTGCGTTTACGGATAAAGGATCTAAGACTGCCAGAGATTGTACTCTTTAGGCCGTCCATTTTAGGCGAAACCAAAAGCATGCCGTCTCTGAATGGGATGGGAAGAGGCAGGGGCGTAGCCAAAGTATTTTTTTTTGGGGGGGGGAAGGGAAGAGGGGTTGCTATTGAAGCAGGTTCTATTCAAGCGGCAGTGAAGAAAAGTAACTATTTAACAAACACGCTACTGGTCGAATCTAAAATAATTACGCAATACATTATAAAGAATATACACAAATTAAATAGTCATAAGTATAAGTTCTGGTGCTTGGCTTTTTACTAAAATTGTCAGCAATAAGCTTCAGCAGACGAAAATAGTATAGCATAAACAAGCTTTCGGGTGGGCGGAGGTAAACCTCGTATACACTGGGCTTTTATCAGCCAAACTATCCACTAATGCTGCAGTACATACCCCCTCGATTTCCCCCAACCCCCACGCCCAGTACAGGATTCTCAATCTCATAATTGAACCAAGCTATGTTCTAATAGTCCATTTAATCATAATTTTGAATGGATTTTGACTCTGTAAAATTAAATTTATTTTACATATAGTATAAAATTAATTAACAGAAACAACGTGGAAACAGCGAGAAGTCAGCATGGTATTGTATAGAGACAGTCCTACATTTGTGGGTTAGTATGTATTCCAAAATGTAAGGAATGGGACGTTACAAGCATTTATTAGGCATTTCAATTACAAATAAGAGAATTAGAGTTTCAGTTAAATATTGCAAGTAAAGATTAAAGCAATTAGATGATTCCTGGAGCGAATCCCTCTCTACCAAATTCCATGACCAAACTGCGACCAATTTGACCCGTCTAGGTATAGTACGAATATCATTATAAAAAGCACTAAGTCTTATTTTAATTTACAAAGGTTCTTTTCTCATTCAGGAAATTAAATTCATTGCACATATACTTTCATATTCTACAATACTTGGATTTCTGTCCGATTTGCAGATCTAGAGGGTGTATTCATTTCCACTTTTGACAGTTTTAAACAAATTAATCTAATGATGAAATGATAGATTTTAGGAAGTAAAAGCACCTTAAATATTAAGGGAAAAAACTGATATGAACAAATGTGGTGAAACTGGTATCATAGGACATTTTCAATTGTGCAATTAACTACGGTCACATTTTTACTTAATGATAAGGTGTCAAAGGCAGTATATTTGGAAAAATATTAATGAGGAATATCTTACGAAGTGTAATTAGCCCCTATTTTTCTCCTTTTCCTTATGTTAAAAATGGGTATGGATTAATTTGAAAAAAAAAATTATCTGATGAAATTAAAAAAAAAACAAATTTGACACTTAAAATGAGCAGAAGTTTTAAAGCTACTTAACAAATTGCAGTTTTTTCCCGAAGTTTTTTCCCTCTGACGCAGTTAAGGAGATTTTATAAAAAAAAATCTAAAAGAAATTGGAACTTCATTAAAGGGGGTTAAGATTGAAGCCTTGAGTTGATTAAATAAAAAAAAACTGGATGTAAGGAGCGATATTAAAGCTTAAAACGAACAGAAATTACTCCTCATATGAAAGGGACTGTTCCCTCCTCAACGCCCCACTATTTACGCAAAAGTTTGACTCTTTCTCTCAACTCTACTTTTTAAAACAGTAAAAAACTTTAGCGTAAAGAGCGGGGCGTTGAGGAGGGAACAACCCCTTTCATATACGGAGTAATTTCTGTTCGTTTTAAGTTTTAATATTGCTCCTTACTTCCAGTTAAAAAAAAACTTGTTTTTTTATTAATTTTTGAACGTTTTTGAGTTAATGCATATTCTGATTTTGGCTCTCCGCACATGAATAATTAAACCAAAATTTGCATATTAATTTATTTTTATGGCTAAATGGCTTTCTCATAGTTTTGATCGGCTGATTCTGAGAAAAAAGGAGTGGGGGAGTAGGCCTAGTTACCCTCCAGTTTTTGGTTTATTTAAAAAGACAACTCGAACTTTTAATTTTTTACGAACGTCTTTATTAGTAAAAATATACGTAACTTACGAATTAACTTACGTAATGAACTTCTATATTCGTATGTTTTTATTAAGTTTATGAAGGGGTTCACTCCTCGTCAATACCTCGCTCTTTACATTAAAGCTTAAATTTTGTCCCAATTCCTTAAGAATGACCCCTGAATCACAAAGGTCGTAGGATAAGTAGTTGAAATTAATAAAATTACTTTAGCGTAAAGAGCGAGGTATAAGGAGGAGGTGAACCCCTCATATGCGTCATAATTTCTGTTCGTTTTAAGTTTTAATGCTGCTCCCCACTTTCAGTTGAAAAAACGTTTTCATATTTATTTTTTCATTGTTCTTTAAAAATCCTGAAAAATCCTGCGCCCTCTTCATGGAATTTTTCTTCTCCCATGAAATATTAATACATGAAAATCTACTTTCGCATAACCCCTTCCCCTCAACCCCTCCCCTCAATCAAAAATATCCCCCTGAAATTGTCTGTATAATTCCCAATAACCATTACTATACGTAAACACTGGTCAAAGTTTGTAACTTGCAGCCCCTCCCAAGAGGACTGTGGGGAAGTAAGTCGTCCCCAAAGACATAGTTATTAGGTTTTTCGACTATGCTGAATAAAATGGCTATCTCAGAATTTTGATCCGGTGATATTGGGAAAATAATGAGCATGAGAAGATAGGTGCCCTCCAATTTTTTTGGTCACTTAAAAAGGGCACTAGAACTTTTAATTTCCATTAGAATGAGCCCTTTCACGACATTCTAGGACCACTGGGTCGATACGATCACCCCTGGAAAAAAAAACAAATAAACACGCATCCGTGATCTGTCTTGTTGCAAAAAATGCGATGAAACTTCTACTTTATAGTTTTCTGATATGCTGAACCAGATGGTATGATTTTCGTTAATATTCTATGACTTGTAATGGGTGTTTCCCCCTATTTTCTAAAATAAAGCAAATTTTCTCAGGCTCGTAACTTGTGATATGTAAGTCTAAACTTAATGAAACTTATATATTTAAAATCAGCATTAAAATATGGTTCTTTTGATGTAACTATTATTATAAAAATTCCGTTTTTTAGAATTTCGGTTACTATTGAGCCGGGTCGCTCCTTACTATAGTTCGTCACCACGAACTGTTTGATTGAGGTGGAGTGTCTGAACCTGTTTTGTTCTCAAGTGGCTTTGTCTTTAGTATCTCAGAACCATGAGAAAGGCCTATGAAGGTATATCCCTGAGATACATTAGAAATTATTTCTTCTTTTACAGTCAGGTTGTTTGAATATTTTGATTTGGTTAAGGTTTTTATTTTGTTAGGAGTTGAATTAAAATCAAGTAGTTGAGGGCATCAAGCCCTGGCTAATTGTAGTAAAAGCCGAAACAGATTGTCCGAGTGAGTGAGAGGCAAACCTGGCACTAGCCCTTTCAATGATTCGGGTTGACTTTATTTGGGTTGAAAGTTATATTTTCCTTTAATCTGATTTATTATCTTTTCTTTTGGAAAAATTATATTTTGTATGTGTTAAGTCTAACCGCAGTTAATATTGTTGAACTTGAATTTTTCTGCGTCTTACTTAAGTTTTTTACCACAATAATACTTTGCGTCATGTTATCTAGCGCAATTCGATGGCTTACGAACGCTTGATCAGCTTAGAGTTGAAAACCTTGAATCACATAGGTTGAAGAAGATCGTAAGAAATAAATGTTAAGCCCACATAAAATTAAATAAGATCCATTGATAAAAACGGGTATGTTTGTGTTAGAAATGACAGTACAATACCTGAAAATATTTGCTGCTGCAAACAGCCCTTCAGAAAGAAGCATTGGATCCCAAGTATCCCACTGCTCACGAGGTAATAGGGCGATATTTGGATTTTTTTCAACTTCTTTTTGCACCTGAAAAAATTGACAATAAAAGAACCACTACAAACAGTCATAAAATAATTACTAAAGGTTTATTTTTTCAGAAAATATGGTAGTTGTTTCATAGTTATAGGGGTTGTAAGTGATAGTGATTAATTGTTTAGTAGTGACTCGCACCTGAAAAAATTGATAATAAAAGAACCACTGACAAAAAGCCATAAAATATTACTGAAGGTTTATTTTTCAAAAAAAAATATGGTAGTTGTTTCATAGTGATAGGGCTGTAAGTGATTGTGATAGGTTGTGTCATAGTTATTTGGACCTGAAAAAAATTGACAATAAAAGAACCAATGACAAACAGCCATATAAAAATTACTAGGTTTATTGTTTTTTTAATATGGTAGTTGTTTCATAGTGATAGGGTTGTATGTGATAGTGATAGGCTGGTTCATAGAGATTTTCACATGAAAAAAATTGACAATAAAAGAACCGCTGATAAACAATCATAAAAAAATTACTAAAGGTTTATTTTTAAGAAACAAATATGAGTTTTTTCATGAAAATATGGCGGTTTCATAAAAAAAATATGGTTGTTGCACGTGATAGTGATAGGGTGTTTCATAGAGATTTCCACCTGCAAAAATTAACAATAAAAGAACCACTGACAAACAGTCGTAAAAAAATATTACCAAAGGTTTATTTTTCAAAAAAATATGGTAGTTGTTTCATAGTGAGAGGGTTATAAGTGATAGTGATAGATTGTTTCATAGTGATTTGCACCTGAAAAACATTGTCAATAAAAGAACTACTGACAAACAGTCATAAAAAAATACTAAAGGTTTAATTAAAAAAAATATATGGTAGTTGTTTCATAGTGGTTGTAATATCGAATCTTAAGTAAAGCTAATCACAACGTAATTCTAACGTAATTTAACCATAATTAATAGGATTTTCTGCCAGCATTTAGGAGCAACAATTAACAGTCCAAATGATCTGCTGGGATTATTACAGGAAATTTATCAAGTCCACATAATGTCAAGAAATATCTTTCAGTCCCATTCGACAGTAGTAGACCTATTTATACTAACTCAGCTTTAAGTTTGCTCATCAAACACTAGCCTTAAGCTGTGTTTCATCAATCCACTTCTTGCGAATTGTACTACTAGAAAGGAGGAATTTACTCTTGTACAATATGCAAGAGCATCATCTATGACAATCGTTAATCTGGTGAACTCTCAGTCTGATTTCTTGATCTAGTCAGGAAAACTAGTGTCCTGTACTGTGAAAAGTTTTTACCTCGGATAAACAGCTAACCTTATTAAAACGACTCAGTGGCATTTTACTGTATACAGCAGGCTCAAAATCCCTATTAGAATCTTTTTTAAAGAATTAGGACTGTAATATTTAGTGATGATTTATTTTAGTGTCACAACGGGCATTCGATTTTGAGCAACAGAAATTGGCGAATATTTGAATCAAATTTAAAAAAAGAAGTTTTCTCGACTGAAAGTAAGGAGCAACATTAAAACTAACAACGAACAGAAATTATTACGTATATGAGGCGGTTGTCTCATCGTCAATACCCCGTTTTTACATTAAAGTTTCTTTTTAGTACTTTTAAAAGAGCTATTTATTCTAGTTAAACTGCCTTTGTAATTAAACGGTCATTCTTAAAGAATTGGAACAAATTGCGAACAAATTTCGAACGCTAAAGTTTGAAACTTTTTCCATTTTTTTAAGAGTGACCCCTTGATTACAAAGGCTGTCTAATTAGAATAAATAGCTCTTTTGAAAGTACTTAGAAACAAAAACTTTAGCGTTAAAAGACATTAGACAAAAAAAGATACTAAATTAAAAAAAACGAACAATTTTTTTCTCAAATGAAAGGAAAGACTGACATTAAAACTTAAAACGATCAAGAATTATGCCGTATTTTAGTGCGAAGATGAGAGAAAGAATGAAACTTCTGGCTGTCATGAGCCATCGTTTATTCTTTACTCGGTTATGGCTATGACTGCAACCATAAGAGTTTGCTTTATTGCAACAAGCGACTTTTAGAAATTTTATAATTTCGTGGTACTGAAATAGGTTTTAAAATTAATGTTAAGAAGACTAAGTCACTAAGGCTAGGAATAAGTGACGATGAAAATGTGACGTTGGGTAATGAAAAGATTAATCGGGTGGGTAGCTTCACTTACCTTTGTAATATTTTTAGTAAAGATGGTGGGAGCAGTGAGGATGTTCAAAGTAGAATAACCAAGGCTCATGGTGTTTTTCCACAAGTAAAAAAATTTGTAAGATTAGGAACATAAGTCAGCAAACCAAGATTAGAAGACTGAAACGTACAGTGAGGATAGTTGTCAAATATGGTTCTGAAGCATGGGCGCCTCGAAAAGCAGATGAAGATTTACTAGATTTTTTCCTGAGAAATTGCCTATGGATTGTTCTGGTTATCCGACTGACTGATCGTATTTCAAACAGTAGGCAGTACGAAAAGTGTGTTTCAATTCCACTTTCTAGGGCTATAATGAAAGATAGGTTGAGATGGTTAGGGAACGTTCTGCGGATGAAGAATGACGGATTGCAGAAGATTGTCCCTTTCGCCCAACCGTCTAGGGCTAAACAGAAAGCAGGTCGTCCTCGTCTGGGGAGGGAAGATGTCATAAAGAAATATTTAAAGAAAATGGGAACTTATTGGGAGGGTGTAAAGAGGGATGCTTTGAATAGATTGGGATGGAGGAGGATCGTGGGTAGCTGTGTTGGCCTCAGGCGGCCTTGTGCTGCGGTGAGTTGTTGTTAGTGGTAGTAGTAGTAGTAGTAGTAGTTGTTGTAAGTAGTAATGAATTGGAACAAAATTCGAACTTGAAAATTCGAACTAGCGTAAAGAGCGAAGTAACGACGAAGGGGCGAACCCCCTTATCTACGTAATAATTTCTGTTCGTTTTAAGTTTCAATGTTGGTTTTTATTTTCAGTTGAAAAACTTGATTTTTTTTTAAAATCTAATATGGTTCACGAGAGGTAAAGCTACTAAAATTCTTACGGTCAGTATAGTTGAGAGAATCATCACCGATACAAGGGACGTCGGATCTATCATATTTAGATTGAAACCTCCATTGCAATTGAATCATACCAAAGGCGTTAGTATAATATTGAACAAGCGAACATTTTTTTTCAACTGAAAGTAAGAAGCATCATTTAATTCAAAATAAACAGAAATTATTTCGTATATGAGCGGAGCTTCCTTCTCCTCAATCCCTTACTCTTTACACTAAAGTCTTTGAAAATTCTTTGAAAACAATTCTCATTAAAATTCAACGACCCTTGCGCTTGAGCAGTCTTTCTTAAACAAATGTGACAACAAGTAAAACTTTAAGACAAACATTGCTATGAATCCATAAGTGGAAGAAAAAATGAAGACAAATTATAATAAATGATCAATGCAAATTTAAAACGATCAAAATTACTGGGAATATGAGTAAGGCTTATACCACACTAAAACATCTAAAGGCCGGAGAGGCTTCATTCAAGAAACAGTTTCCCTTAGCCTCGGATCAACCTCCTCTATGACGACGACTAACACAAGCCCAGGGACAGAATTTTTGCGGCCGAGTGTTTTTATATCAGGTACTGGAAATTTGTAACACTTAATCAGGAAAAACACCCAGTAAAGCTTAACAGTGTCTTGAGAACCTTCGACAAGTTTTTTCTTGATGTGGCTGTAGCTCTTGAGCCCGTGCTTACTGGTTTTTGGCTTTTGTATAGTTAGACATAGTAAATTCTGGTCGTCAGATTAAAAAAAAAAAAAAAAGGAGGTAAGTGCTCACACAGCTCAAGTCCTTTGGGCAAAACAAAAAATCTCAAGTGGACTTCTAGCCAGTTAGTTAGCCTATTCTTCATACCTGTTCCACTACTTCACTGGTGACATTGACAGTTTTCTTAGTCAACGCCTCGACGAATGGCAACCGTAACCAAAACCAAATATAACTCTTCTCTACAACATTGACAGTTTTCGTAGTCTATGCCTCGAGGAATGGCACCCGTGACCAAAACCAAAGACATGTCTTATCTTGTGCTAAGGAATTCTGTTGCTAAAATACGTGTACGTGTCTACGTGGCATGACTGTATGCTGAGACATCCAGCGCTAAAGCTGGTTATTCGGCCTCCTTTTTCTTCAACCACCTTCGGTAAACAGGGGCCGGACAAAACAGCAAAAAGAGTGTGCGACTAATTATGTGTGTATGTGTGGTAATGGCTGAAGAAGCTGAAGCTGCCACCAGATGGGGATATAGCCACACTGTGAATGTCATAACCAATTAATTAACGGATTCTTTGAAGCTGTCTTCGACCAATACTGAAGCTGGTGGTTTAAAAGACGTCATACCAGCTCTGACAAATGACAAGGACCCTACATTAGAAGGGAAATTTTACAGACGTTATAAATCAGGTGCTGCACCTCCCACAGGTTCTGCAAATATCCCTGATTAATTGTTGTTTAGTCTTGGAGTATGTGCAGAATCTTTGCTACTTATTAAATTATAAAAGGGCCTTAAAACCTTGAAGAGTGGAAAGGCAGCTGGTGACGATTGTATACCTCCAGAACCATTGAAATGCGGTAAATGTTGCCAAGCTCAAATTAAGTTTGAATTTGAACTTATACCGTGTGTATAATTGTTGGAAAAAGGAGAAGTGCTAAATGTAATAATTGCTGTGAGCTGATAGCAAAGTGCTGTCCTAAATTATTCTCACCACAGTTTACAGTAGAACGAAGAAAGTTCAAAGACTTGAGTAACAGACATGTAAAAAGATTGTTCTGGGACTTGATAGTTAGTCTGAGAGTTCTACTCAAAAAATGCTATGAATGGCTGATTTGTATACTTATAATATGTTAAGAGGGTCTTCAACTCAATACATAATGGGCCATTTTAAAAATTATGTTGTATTAGATATTCCAACCAAAAATGTAAACATGATTGAAGAGTTATATTATAATGCCACATGTACAGTAAATAAAAAGGTTGCTTCACAAAATGTATTTTGGTTAAGCCAGAGAAAGCAGGGCTGCAATATATCGTCATCATTATTCACCGAGGTGACGAACTGTATTCTTTGCGGGTTATTCTTCGGTTATTCTTTGCGCTTCATGAGAAGTTATTCATTGGGATTCTGCTGATGGTATTTCTATTTTTCTTTACTATCCAGAGGATTTTTAGCACAATTCACCTATTGTAAATTAGGCAATCTAGCTGGCCAGGGACTTCCGGTTTAAGTCTTTAGTCGTTCAAAAATGGTTTTTAGGCTCTTTTTAGGGTCCCATTTTAGGGGTAACCAAAATTTTGATGCCTGGAGCCCCAGCCTGACTTGTGATTTTGCATTAGTTTCCTTGGTCCTGGAACTTACAGTTATAATTTCAAAGCGGTTTGTAAACTAATTTCTTGGCTCTTTTTTTGGCTTTTTATTGCTGGGCAATGTTATTTATATTTTTTCCCATGAGACTAAGTCCTATTCACTTAAAGACATAAAGATACATGTTTCGAACTTATAAAATGTTTTTGGCTCTTTTTGGGGAGCCATACCAGCAAATAATTTCCATTGATGCCTAGATGTAAGAATTAAGATGTGCTGTTCTTTATTAATGAATTTGTGGATACGAGCTTCTGATATTATCACTAAAAACAATGTATTTGGCCCATTTCCAGGTTCAATAGCCCTTTCCAAAAAGTTTGTGGTCCTCTTAAAATAGGCAATGATACCTGAAAATTTCAAGCTCGTTCGCAAAAGAGTGCTTAGCCCTTTCTGACACGTTAGGGTCCACTCGACCAGGGACCTATGGTTTCAACCCGTTTAAAAAAAAGATCTTACGCCCTTTCAAGGGTCCAATATTCAGGCAAACCAACATTGTTTTCCATTCTTTTGGTGTATTGGGATCTCATTGACCCAAAGGATGTCAGATTTAAATTTATAAGGTGCATTTTTAAAGCCCAGTAGCTTGCTCATGTAAGTTTCAAGCCGTTAGAAGTTAATAGTCTTCTGGCAAACTTTAAGCCTTTTTTGGTAGGGAACAACTTTTTTTCCTATTTTGCTTTCACATTGCAGTCCTCTTGAGCCAAGGATTCAGGACCATAAGTCATAAACTCAAAAAGCAGAAGTTTTCTGCGTCGTGGATATAATTATTACAAAAAAAAATAATATATAAAGAAGCCAATCAGACAAAAAGTGTTTGGCCCTTATTGGTTGTCATTGTGTTGCGAGAGCAACACTTTGGTTTTGTCCCGTTTTTTTTTGTTTGTTTTTTCCTAAGCCGCCGATCTCAGCTTATTCCTGGAAACTGGTAAGGGTCTAACCTGTGAGGTTTTTACGGAAAATATGGACCTCAGGCCGGATTGATTAATATGACATTACATTTTGGAAAGCTCCGCAGAACTCTTGCCTGGGGCCTAAAAGGATGGTTTTTGCTTGTCCACGAGCTAGAGCCTATGGTGTGCGAAATGAAGTGGAGTTCTATAGCCTATGTCAGAGAGGAGTATCTGAAGTTGTGCAGCCAAACTTTCGTTTCATCAAACCATGATTCAGCTTTCGAGTGAAAGCTCCGTTCTAGCAGGCAAGCAGGCAGGCACCACTTTCAAATTGAAGATGGACTAAAATCTATAAGTGTTAAACATATGCGGCAGTTACCCGGCCCCACAGCCAATATATATTCTTTGAGTGATAAATAAAAAAATTTACAGAAGCAAAAATGTGGCATTTTCCCACGGGTCCGAAAGTGCTGCCATCTATTGTTTCTACCCATTTCTGTTCGTGATTTCAGCTGAGTTTATCATTCGGTTTTTCGGACTTGGGATTGTGGAAGAGAAATGGTATCAGATACGCCTAATACACTTTAAAAGTTCTCTCATTGCCAAAGAAATTGGAGCTTATCCTTTGCTCCTTTCTATGTGGTGACGTTAGAAAGTTGGCCTACGGCAAAAAAAAAAAATCAATCTTTTGAACTAGGAGAGATATAATTTTTTCTCGACGGCAATCGATAGCTTTTGGTGAGCTGATCAAAGTAAATGACATCCAGTTTTTGGTAGAGGTATACCAGTTTGAAAGTATGAGGTATACCAGTTTGAAAGTATCAAGGGGTTGACAACTTCTTTGTAGGGTACACACTGGAACGAAATCTAGGCCGATACAAATTGTGAGACATATAGAGGACTTGTAAGCAACAGTCAGCTGTTAGGTAATAAGCACCTTCGGCTATCAGGGGTTAGCAACTTTTGTAAGTTGGTGTGTCTATTATTTGTTTCCAGTGTATTTGATGGTAAAACCAATTTGGTTCCAGTGGTAAGACATGTAGGCGACTTGTAAGTAATAATATGCTGTTAGGCTAAAGTCAACTTCAGGGATGAGGGGTTTGCACCTATGCTAGTTGGTGTACCCATTTATTTATTTCCGGTGAACTTGATGCCCATCATGGGAGAGGGACTTATAAGTAAGAATCGGTTCACTTTGGGCAAGAAACGGCTGTTGGCTCATAATCATCTTCGGCAATGAGGGGTTTGCCACATTGCTAATTGATATACCTATTATTTGTTTCCGGTGTATTTGATGGTTAAGCCAATTTGGTTCCAGTGGTAAGACATGTAGGGAATTTGTAAGTAATAATCGGCTGTTGGGCTACAATCATCTTCAGCGATGAGGAGTTTGCAACTTTTGCTAGTTGATGTATCCATTTATTTGTTTCCGGTGAACCTGATGTCTATCACGGGAGAGGGATTTGTAAGTAAGAATCTGTTCAGATTGGGCTAGAAATTTGTGCAAATTGGTGTGCACATTGTATTCGATCTCTTTAAATCTGACAGAATTAAGTGTTTACGCAACGGGTACAAACGATTACGTAAAACAATGAGGTAGTTTCGTAATAATTAGTGTCACCTATGGTATTTTAATCCTGAAAATTTACGGATAGCTTTATAATACCAACTAGATTATATAAGATATTGTTCCAAGTTTTCATCCGTCACGATGTCTACGATTGAAAAGGATAAAGTTCAACTGGCTGCAAAGTCAATTTAGTCCCTTCTTTCGATATTATTTTGTAGTTGTTGTTTTTTCAACGCTGAGGAATAGCCTTTGGTTATATGATAACTGATGGCGTTCTTGTTTGAACAAACCGTTTTAAAAACTTCAATAGGCTGACAACTTCATCATTTAACTGATAGTGAAGAAACAAGCACAAACGTGAATGTAAAACATTAAGATAGTTTCGTTATAATTAATAGAATGTCATCTATGGTATTTTGATCCTGAAAAGTTAGGGATAGCTTTATAATACCAACTAGATTATATAAGATATTGTTCCGAGTTTTCATTCGTCACGATGTCTACGATTGAAAAGGAAAAACTTCAACTGGCTGCAAAGTCAATTTAGACCCTTCTTTCGATACTATTTTGTTGTTGTTTTTTCAACGCTGAGGAATAGCCTTTGATCATGTGATTACTGATCGATAGCGAAGAAACAAAACCAAACACTTTAGTCGGCAAAGCCGGACAAAGGTTGCCGCAACACTTCAGGTTGCCCGGGCAACATAGGTCTATTTTTTTTTTAGACCATGTCTCGAATTATTTTTTACATTAGGTTCCTCTTTGTCTAGTGGCATACAATTTTAGTTTTCAAATGGATTCGGAAAAATAACTGATTTGGCTCATTTCCAAGCCTCTAAGATCAACCTTCCCACCAACTCAGTGTTTGGTCTCCTAAGGCGAGTTAGCGATATTGAAAGCTTAAAAAAAAATTGAAAAAGAGTTTCTGGGCCATTTCTTGGAATCCACAGCTTGGGGACTTGCGTCCTGACTAAAATTAAATTTTGATCCAATTTCTGGACCAGTGATCAGGGGGAATGATTTCTCATTTAATTATTTTTGTGTATTTCCATCCTGAGTATCAATATCTAAGCAAATAAGTTTCAAGCCAAACAGACGAAAACTGGCCCTTTTAGAGGGCTTATTCCTTCAAAGCAAAACTTCGAACTAGCCGGACAAAACAGTTTTGACTATTTCTTGGGCTTCATCTTTTGGCGACCTATGCCCTAAATAACTTTTGTTTAGTTTTGGTTTCTGTCGGCCAAAGCACTGAAATAAATAACGACGAAGATCTAATAAAAAATATTCATTCTAATTTGTTTCCCACTGTCTTAAAAAATTCCCTATTGTTCTCCTTGTTTTTGATGTTTGAAAGCACTTACAGCTGTGTGTATAAGGCTGGTCAAGGACAAAATGCTTTTTAACACAAACCTGGGCCCCCTAAAACCTTCCTCTTTGTGTGTTCCTCTTAGACCGAGGAATAATACATGAACTTTTTTAGCCAATTGAACAGCCACGTCCCTCTATTTGCATTGTCAAGCCTATCTGTTAATACTTGACGATTTCCGTAGCCTGAGGCTCTAGAGCCATGTCATCTCTGGAACCATATTTATTGGACCTTTCGTCATTTACAAAAAAAAATGGAATTTCAGTATACTATGGGAGGCTACGGTAGCCGGGAAGCAAAACAAAAAGTATGGGAGGGAGACTTGTTGCCTTCCCATTACTTTGGACCATTACAGAGGTCACTTTAACTTTCAAGTGAATTAGCCCATTTCCAAGATGATACGACCATCCATCTATACGACAAGGTCCCAAAAAATAATAATGCCAAAAAAGGAGACACTTGGATCTTTGCTAGGGTAACACTAGAGCGTTAGCTCTGATTCTTTTTTTACAAGGCCTTTTATGTTAAATGTCTTTAATATTTATTTTTTCCTATATCTTATTATATAAGAAATATAACTTACTAGATAATATGCTACAGCCCTGAGGGAAATAGTAGCTACGTATAAGGCATTAGTAACAAAATCAATGACATTCCACATATCACTTGAATATTCTTGGAGACCAACATCCCACAGCTGCTTGATTTCACTCCACACAAGACCTATGAAGAAAAGCTAAATACATTGATGGTATTAATTTCAATAAATAAAGGAAATAAGATCATAATATAAAGCTAAAACAAATACATGAAATATTAAAAGTTATATTTAACATCTATAGATCTTGCTATAAATTCTTTTAAACTTTTTTGAATAAATTTCAATACAGTCTTAATATTTTATAATTATAATAAGACATTGTTTTACGAATTATATTAAAATTTATAAAATTTTATGATAGTAAAGTTTCAATAACCATCTTTCTTGATACGCTATTCCATTTTGTCAAATTGGATCTGGGCCAGCATGGCTTATTTGTATGAATAATAATAAATCTAAGCCAATAGCTAACAAGCTACAATTTGGTGGGGTTTTCCTCTTCCCATTTTGGATTAGACTATTACTACAGTTTAACAGGAGCTGCACCCAAACCACAATATACAAACAACAATAAACAAAAATTGTGAACCGATAGAAATCTATCGGCATATTTGTAAAGTGTGTGGGGACAACATTATCACTATAGATAGAGTGCTTAAATAGTGCATTCGATTAGAAATGGCAAAGCAAATATTCATGATGAATAGCGAAGTGAATTACTCAGCATATAACTGCTGAAATTATTCAAAAATTCGATGCGATAGTCCGAGAGAACCAAAGATTCACAATAACGGAACTCAGACTTAGTTTTCCGTAAGTTTTGCGAAGTTCGTTTTCCGAAATCAGGAATGATACCTTCGGTTACTGTAGGTTTTGTGAAAGATGGGTACCTAAAATTTTGACAGAAACCCACAAAACCAAGATCCGAGCGGAAAAGCCTTATGAGGGAGGTATTGCCAAGCTGATTCACCGGTATGACAAATGCCTAAATTTGAGTGACAATTACATTGAAAAGTAGTAAATAAGTATGGCTTTCAACTGTATGTGATCTTTTCTTATACCTTGTTTATTTTTAATTTTGTAGCGTTATCTAATTTTTGGATATTCTTCGTAGGTACAATATTTCTTACAGATTCTCTGCATCCGCTATCTTTACTAGAAATCAATTAAAAATAAAAACTTAAAAAAAAGTATTATTTTTGTCAAAAAATAAGAGCCACATTCAAACTCACTGCTACTACCGCTATTGATACTATTCAGTCCTGACACTAGCAAAAACGAAAATGAGCACTTTAGTGAAATTTAAACTAACAGAAAGTGCTAAAAACGAGAGTATGGCTATTACTCCGTCTCCTTACAACATCTATACAGTTTATACAGGCAGGTGCATGCGTCATTGCAATTTGCAGCGTCATTTGCATTTTTTTTTTTAGAATCTGTATATATTTTGAACCGCCTGGTTTAATTTTAAATTAGATAGATAAAAAAAATCACTCTATCAATCAAAATCCTAGCCACTGCAACAGCACTGCCCATGTAAGGAGTAAAGTGGGTACAAAGTATTTTTTATTATTTTTTCACCAAGGTGCTTCGAGTTGAAGGAGTCGTCGTAGAAACTTCCGAAGGAGCTCCCTCAATTTTAAATGCAAAATTCTATTGCCCATTCCGAGAGTCAAAAGTGATTAGAAGGTAACCAGCCCCTATCACACCCCTTCATTCCTAAGACTCATCCAATCAAAATTCCGAGCTAGCCAAATTGTTCAGAATAGTTAAAAGGCTCAATAACAATGTCCCTCGGATTGCCAACCCCCCATAGCACTAAGGACAATAGCTTTAAGTTATGCAATACAACCATTATTTATGTTTATTATTTGTTATTGGAAAAGGGGGAGGGGTATATTTGACCTTGAGTGGGGCGTTGAAACAAAAACAAAACGTGCTAGGTGCATGCTGGTAGTAATGCTATTGCTACTACTACAACTATTTCTATAATTTAAACTAAGGGCATTAAGGTCTAGCTTTAAGGGAATGTTTGGGGGTGTGTCGAATTTAATAAAAATGCACTATCAGCACACACATTGTCAAAAGGATATAGCAGCAATATGTCAGGAACGGCTTTTTGATGCTTTCAGGGGACGTTGAGGCGGATTTTTATGTAGCCGAAAGGCACTATTTGCCTACTACTACTACTTTTGCTACAGCAACAACCACTACTGCTAAAATGGGTACTACAACTAGTGAGGTTAACTCTATTAAGGCAAAACTTTCAGGGAATGCTTAAAGAGAGTTTCAAATAAATCAAAACAAACTAAATGCGTGCATGTTTTAAAAAGGACATATAAGTAATATCTTAGAAACGGGTGAGAGCGTTAAGTTTAAAATTACGGTGCATATTAAGAGGGATGTTGAACCAACCAAAAGGCACTGTGTGCATGTTGTTGTGTGCATGGCACTGTAGTGAGGTTAACTCTATTAAGGCAAAACTTTCAGGGAATGCTTAAAGAGAGTTTCAAATAAATCAAAACAAACTAAATGCGTGCATGTTTTAAAAAGGACATATAAGTAATATCTTAGAAACGGGTGAGAGCGTTAAGTTTAAAATTACGGTGCATATTAAGAGGGATGTTGAACCAACCAAAAGGCACTGTGTGCATGTTACGACTATTGCTACGACTATTACTTCTACTGAGGCTAAAGATTTTAAGGTAAAACTTTCAAAGAATATTTAAGGGGACGTTGAACTAAGTCAAAACCCGCTGTATGCATTTAGGTTGTCCAAAGGATGCGTGTGAAAATTCTCAGGTAAACCTTAAAGTAAAGGGTGAGAGATATATTAAACAAACCAAAAAGCACTTTGTGTATTCTGCTAGTGCTACTACGGCTGCTACTTCTGCTACTATTACTGCAACTACTACTACCTAACCAAAAGGTTAAACTTTTAGGGAATACCAAGGGCAAAGTTACGCTAAATCAATGCACACTTTGTGTATTCAGGTTTTCAGAAGAGTGTATCAGCAATATCCAAGAGATACTCTTGGGTATTAAACTGAAACTTTCTGGGCAAGCTAAGGGGGGTTTCGAACTAACCAAAGTGCAATATCTGTATGCTACTACTTCTACTACTACTACTACTACGACTGGTACTACTACTGCTGCTGCTTTTATAACTATCACTGCAATTATAAAAATCCGTCGTAAGTCCTAATAATGATGGTATATTTCCTGACGGTATACATAATGATAGTACAACTGCTGATAGAATGTGCCGTCATTTTGCTAATGTGGGAAAGGATTTGGTCCAAAGTATAGTTATTTCTGAGCATGAAGGTAGTTTTAAGAAATATTTATCGAATGCAAGTGATGTTTCGGCGTATTTGAAGCCAATCAACGCTTCTGAGCTTTCTGAAACATTGAAAAATTTAAAAATTAGAGCTTCAGGCTCTGATTTTGTAACAGTTAAAACTTTAAAGTATATTTACCCTGTTATTTCCGGTCATTTAGTGTATTTATTTAATGAATGTTTAAGGACTGGGGTGTTTCCAAGTTGTTTTAAAATTGCAAAAGTTATTCCTGTCTATAAAGGTGGAGATAAAAATGTACTAGGAAATTATAGGCCCATTTCTTTATTACCAGTAGTATCTAGATTGTTTGAGAAATTGATAGTTAAAAGAATGGTTGAATTTTTGGAGAGTAAATCATTTTTTAATCCAAATCAATTTGGTTTTCGGAAGGGTTTATCTACTGAGCATGCTGTTTTATTTTTGACAACTTTTGTGAATGATGCGTTGGATAATGGTATGAAAGTCGCTTCTGTTTTTCTTGATATTGTAAAAGCTTTTGACTGCGTTGACCATTTTATACTCATTGCCAAATTAGAAAATTACGGTTTTAGAGGACCATTTCTTGAATTACTGTCCTCGTTTTTAAAAGAAAGAACTCAATATGTACAACTAGGAGATAATGTTTCTTCAGTCAGTAGTGTTAAATTTGGAGTACCTCAAGGATCTGTTCTTGGTCCCCTGTTATTTTTAATTTTTATAAATGATTTATGTAGAGCTTTTAATATGATTTCGTATGATCTTGACATTGGATGTGACGGGGAAAAAGTAATTGTCCCCAGCTTTGCGGATGATACTCATATAACTGTGGCTGCACGAACAGGAATTCAGCTGTTGAGTCGTATTAGTTCTTGTCTGGAGTTTGTACACAATTGGATGAAGCTTAATAAGTTAAATTTGAATTATAGTAAATCTTGCTTTTTATTGTATGGTAGGAGCTCAAATTATTACCCTTGGATAGACAGACTTAATATTGCTGATATGGGTATTCTAAGAATGAATTGTACAAAATATCTAGGAGTTTTAATTGATGAATGTCTCAGCTTTAGAGAACATATAGATTATATTAGTCTTAAACTCGCTAGGAATGTTGGCATTTTAAGAAAGTTGCAGTATATTTTCCCAAGAGATATTTTAAGAACAATGTATTATTCCTTAATTCATCCTTATCTGCTATATTGTTGCAATGTTTGGGGTAGTACATTTCCTTCTCATCTCGATCGTGTTCGAGTTTTGCAGAATAAAGCGCTTCGAGTGTTATGTGGTGTAGGTTTTAAAGACTCGGTACAAAAGAGGTATATAGATTGCAAAATCTTGCCTTTAGCAGGACTTATTATTTTTTATCGAAGCCTGTTTATATATAAATATTTTCAAAATTGTTTACCAATATGTTTTGAAAGTATGTTTGAATTAGGAAGTGATATTCATACACATTCTACGAGACAGTCCGATATAATTCGTCGTCCGCTTACTATTACTCGTAGATCTCAATTCTCTATTCGGCATCTAGGACCCCATGCATGGAATTGTTTACCTACGACTTTGAGAAACTTGGATAGCTTTCTTGAGTTTCGGCGGGAATTAAAGCTATTTTGCCTTAATATTTATGGTTTTGATAGTTGAGTGGACCTCAAGTGGAGCCAAGATGTTGGTTTTGATTTTGGCGATACTGGTTAAGTGGTTTTAGCTTCTTTTTGTTTTGTCTCTTTTGAAGTGTAAATCCGTTTCGATTGAAATGCAGGGTAATTGATTTTTTCTTCTTCTTCTTTCTTTCTTTTTTCTTTTCCTTTTCTTTTCTTTTTATTTTTTCTTCTTTTTCGTATTGTTTTATATGTATGTGTATTGGGGTTGTAAGCCCAAACAAGCTTTGCTTCGGGCCATTTGCTTGTTTTGTTGTATTATTTATATTAATAAACCCATCTTTCTCTCTCTCTTAATTCCTACTACTACTACTACAACGGCTACTACTATAACTTCTATTACGACGGTTACTTCTAGTACTGTTGAAGCTAAGGGCATTACGATGAAACTTTCAGGGAATGTTGAAGAGGATGCTGAACTAAACTGAAACACATTATGGATGCCTGCTATTAAAAGGGTGTAAAAGCTATATCTAAGAAGCAGCTCAAAGTAATAAGTCGAAACTTTCAATTCTTGCTGAAGGGATGTTAAACCAACAAAATTGTCCTATAAGCATTCTATTAATACTGTTTCTTCTGCTACTACTAATACTACTACTAAGGCTAAGGGTATTTGGGAGAAATTACCAGAAAATATTGAGGGGTATGTTGAGCCAAGTTGAAACTCGATATCTGCATGCAGGCTGTCAAAAGACTACATCAGCAGTACCCCAAGAACGGCTTAAAGTGTTAAGTTGAAACTGTCAGGACATAAGGAAGGGATATTGAAAGAAACAAAAAGGCATAGTGTGAATATTATTAGGGCTCACTTTTAATACTATTACTGTTGTGCTAATGCTGGAGATACTAGTTAAATTTTCAGGGAACGATGGGCGCTGTGTTGAATTGCATCAAAACGCACTGTGTACATGTGGGTTACCAAATGGGTGGGTTAGCAATATCCCAGTGACGCCTTAGGGCATTAAGCTGAAACTCATAGGGATATCAATATTTCTACCATTTTTGCTACTGCTTCTATTATTACTACTTCTACTATTACTGCTAGTATTGAAATAAATCAAAATAATTGAATTGCATACAGGTTGACAAAATAGACAAGATTGTCAAGATGCACAGACTCGGGACTAGAATATCTTAGGACTAGAATAGGGTATACGGTAGAAACTTTCATGGAAAGTTTGTGTCACTTTAAAACTAAATTAAAAAAACAACAAAAAACACTATATACTTGGTTGTGAAAAAAGTTGCCAACAAAACACATTTTTGCTTTTTTAACTTTAATATATCCAATATTATAGAGAATTTAGAGTGGCGAAACCCTATATAGGCCAGTGTATTCTCCTGATGAGCCCTTATGTTGGGTGTTGCCTCTGAAATTTTTCTATATTATTTTTTCTATTGTTCGGTAAATGACGACTTATACTTATTGACGACATGACTGCCTGTCCATAGATTATTCTTTATGGTTGATTGTGTGTGGCTATGCGGTTTGACCTATGTGATTGTATGGATGAGTAGGGTTAAGGCCTCATTCAAGTGCTGGTCTATATTAATCACTAATTTAGGAAAACAGTCTTCCTTTTCTCCTTCTGTCTTTTTTTTTTTTTTTTTTTCTTTTTTTTTTTTTGTGTTTGTGCTGTAGCATTGGTGATTTCTCTTTTCATGATATATATATATATATATATATATATATATATATATATATATATATATATATATATATATATATATATATATATATATATATATACACTGTCAATATGTTTTCAGCATTCAGTGAAGTACAAATTATGTTTTGTTCTTTAGAAGGTACGAGGGGCTAAGCCCTTTTCCTCTTAGATTCTGCTCGTTTTAGCTTTGATTCAGCTATTTATTGTATTTTGGTTGGCTTTGGGTTTTATATATTTATAAATGTTGATTTATGGTAGTTTTATGGCTGGAAAATTATTTGACTTTATTTCTGCTCATCTTTGGTTTAAGGCTGCTCTTTAATTTGCTTTGAAAAATTTGTTGTGGAATAAATTCTTGAAAGCTAATGACCGAAAAAAAAGTACTGAAAATAAACTCAATGTTTTATATTTTAATCATTATGTCTTAATTTTTAAAATATCCTCAATTTCAGATTAAAGATTAATATATATTTGTTAGTTTGTTCAATGTTATAAATGCATAAAAAATGTTTTCAGTAGGCTAAAGTACAAATTACCCAGCAACTAAGAGAGAGTTTACTCGTGGGGAAGAGGGGAAGGAGGTTGCCAAAATCCTATCGTAGTATTTTCTTCTCGTCTAAATTTGACTTTGGCGTTAAATTTAGTTTCTACTACCTCTAGAATTTGTTTATCCATCTATATCAGTAAATGTTATCTTTCTGCCTGATGAGATTATTTGTTCTAATTTATGTTTGTTATGGGGTTTAGCAGTACTGTTAAATTTACAGGAAGTTGCGTATAGGAACTGGAAACCTTATAGGTATGGTTATTGGACAGGCCAAATCCGATGGTTTAACCTTCATAGATATTGCATCCCTTTTATTCAATTATTTCCCCCCCCCATGTTTCTGAAATCATACGATAGTTTTTTATTCTAAAAAAATTTAAAAGTATATTTTTACATTTGATGTACTTATTTTTACACTAAATTAAATTTGACATATTTCTATATTTTTGGACCCACTGTACACAACAAATATTTTCAATGTGTATATTATTACAGAAATTCTGTTTTTTACTGTTTTGACGATTTGACATGGGTTAGTCTTTGCTCATTACAGGTTCCTGGCCACGAACTGTCTGACCTCATAGTGGCTTTGTCTCACTCCGTATAAGATCAAAGAAAATATAATTTTTGAAGGATCATGTCTTTCTTGGGAAATATTAATAATCCTGTAGACATATGGAGGTCACAAGGGCGGTGATGATGGTTTTGATTAAGCTATTTAAGTTGAGTTCCCGAAGGATATTGAGGAGAAATGACATGTGTAAGATAAATACATATTTTCATAATGGCACAGTAAATGACCTGGAAGGCAAGAGGAATGGTTATTTTCCTCATACGTAATAAATTAACTACACGTACAATGATTGAGCTTTTAATAAAACCCACTGACTGTATGCAATTTTCACAAATAAATATATTCGATTGCCTCCAGTGTTCAGCCATGAAAAACAACAAAAACAAAAAAAAGCTCTCTTGCCAGTATTCGAGAGCCAACTGACTGTAAAATCACTCCACACCGTTACGTTTTATATATTATCACATGATCGGTTTAAGAAGAATGATTTGCCGGGTGTCACGGACACTTGCCAACTACATAAATTGAGATTATTTTCATAGCTAGATTCGTCTTCATGGAAATTTATTTGGGATGAATTTATTTATTGAATTTCTAAATACCCATTTGAAAGTTAAAAAATAACTGGCACGCTATTTAGAACTTTTATGAAAATTTGACTTTAAAGGTCAAATAATTTTCTCGAGCCGACAGTCTGAAAAATTAAATTTTCAGATAACAAATTTGAAGGGCAATCAGTAAATAAAACACTTTCAGTTACGAATCTCCGCTTAATTTTTAAACTCAAACATAGTTTCAGTAAGGCACTATTGAAAGTCTAGTATAAATAGTAGGGGGTTGAAAGGGATAATATCTATTGGTTGTAAATTCTAAGTGCACATTTTAGTTTCCTCTGATTTTTCGTTTTTAATGAAATTGAGGAAAAACTTAAGATGAACAGGAATTATCCTGTTCATGTAATATCTGGAGGTTGCCCCTTTAAGCTGACGTTTGACTCTTTTTGTCCATCCTTCGAAAATGAATAGAAAAAGCCAAAATATCAGAAGAACAGTACAATACAAAATCTAACTTTTTATCACGATATTCGAGAAGAATGTCACATAACTGAGTGAGGAAAAATTACTAACTGAAAAAAGTAAGAAAACTTGAGTTGTCTTGACTTAGGTTTCCTGCCATGCGCCGTTTGGCGTAGAGAGTGACGTCTGCCTTCTTCTTCTGCTGCGATCCGTAGTAAGCGCTTGCAGTTTGCTTGGTCTGATATCTGCCATCATTAGGAACTTGTACAGGCTGCTGGACCATCGTTTCTTTGATCGGCTACATGGTCGCTTCCAATCGGCTTTAGTGGAGTCAAAGATCACCTTTGCGGGCAAATGTAGAGGAATTGTAAGTGGGTGTCCAAACCATCTTCAGGCACACTTGGCTGGTTGGGTGGAAAACCAAGACGGCTTAATGAGCTGCAGCAGCTTCTTGTTACTCACGTAATCAAACTACCGCAAAGTATTTCTGCTGATGACGATCACTGTAAGTATGATCGAAGTATCGAGTACATTTTCCGATTTTTTTTCACTGTCTAATAAAAGCATCGACTCATCGCCGTTCTCAAGCTCATCGATTGGAATACATCGAAGCCCTTTAGGGTTGCAGCAGATGTATGCCAGTCTCAGCTGCAAAAAGCATCACAGAACTGACAAGGGTGTTGAGAATTCGTAGTTTAGTATTAGAATTCATGTTTAGTTTTTGTTCAGCCTGCCAATGGCAGAAGACGCTTTGGATATCTTTGCTTGTAGATCGGAGAGAAGTAATTTATCTGCTGAAAATGTGGAGCCCAGGTAGAACCTTTAAGCAAGTCGATGCTAGTTTTTCTGTCTAGGCTAACTGAAGAGTTGACATCAGGAGAAGACAGACCTATAGCCATATTTTCCGTTTATTCCAGTTTATGAGCAGTCTCACACTTTCCAGCCTCTTCTAATAGAAATTTGAAGCACTTCTAAAAACTGATCCATGGAATCCATCAAGATATCCAAGTCGTCAGTAAAATCAGCATCTGAGAAGACACGATGTCCCAACTTGAGCCCAACGCTGAAATGTAAAGTGGTCTTTGTCATAACGCGGTCTATGATGACACTGAAGAGCTCTGGGGACACTGCGCATCCTTGATGCACTCCTGTTGTGACTTGGAAGAACAGAGCGCACTGGCTATTGACTTGAAAAGAACTTTCTGTACTTAAGTGTTAAGTTTTGAAGAGTCTTCAGTAATTCTCATGTATGCCTGTCAGTTCTAGAATCTGCAAAAGAGGTTCTTGGTTCACTGAGTCAAACATAGCACAAAAGTCCATGAAGTTAAAAAAAGCTGTCTGGAAACTCTAGGGTATTTCCTATTATCTTTCAAGTTTTGAAGAGTCTTCAGTGATTCCCATATATGCCTGTCAGTTCTAGAATCTGCAAAAGAGGTTCTTGGTTCACTGAGTCAAACATAGCACAAAAGTCCATGAAGTTAAAAAAAAGCTGTCTGGAAACTCCAGGGTATTTTCTATTATCTTTCAAGCCGTACAAATCTGCTCAAAAGTTGAACAGTCCTGAAAAAACCACTATACTCCTGTCACCGAGCCCTGCGAAAACCAGAGCAGAGTTTGACATTCAGAGCAACTTCGGAGCAGAGAACCAACAACACAGTTCCTCCATTGTAATTCAAGTAGTCACGTCTAGAGCAAGGTGGCCTTTCCTTCAATGAAGAGTCATTCATCTTCCATAAGGTGATAATGACAATGTTCGGGAACTATCTCAGTTAGCCAAATTTTGGAGAACGGGGGGTGAACAAACAGGAACATCGCAAGACCCATATATTTCAGCAGCTCAGAGCTAAAGTTACAGATACCAGTAACTTTATTATACTTGACTCCTTTAACTACAAATTTCCTATTTCTGAGGGGCTGAAATACTCATCGGGAGGAGCACTTGCTCAAGATCTTTGATTGCTAGGTTGTCTTAGACTATTATTTTGAAGGATAAACGGGATTTGGTGGTTTAAGAGTGAGCAGAAGTGGTCCTTCTACAGCTCAAGACAAGATACTTCATCAGAAAGAAGTGCCCCATCCCTGGGTAGAACGGGTCCCATATGAGAGTTTATTTTGCGTAAGATCTTGGAAATGCTTGTACTGACTACCTATGTCTTTTTTTTTGCTGCTAGTTCGATTTTATTTGCTTTCCATACAACAAACTGAGCTTGGTCTTGCAGATTTAGTCTTTTCTCCACTTCACTTAGCTTTTGATAAGTAGCCATATCCTCAAGGACTCTTGCCCTTTGTCTTTGCTCTAAGACCTTCAACGTTTTATTAGTTAGCCAACGGTTTCTTCGTAAAACTTCTCTTGCCAAACACCAGTTGTGCTACTTCACTTGTCTGCGATTTACAATACTTCCAGTTATTTTCGCTATTGCCAAGTGTGATATTTAGTCCTTTTAAAGTCGTCAGCATATCTATTGAAGCATGATGGTTGATATTTTAAAAGAAATTCCAGATCCAAGGCTATCAAGCCTCGGACTAAAAAAAGAAAAATACAAAAAAGGGAGAAAATAAATAGAAAATAGATGTAAAAGTGATATAATATTCATTATTCTTTTGTGAGGAGGAATCTATTCACGTTAATCTTGAATGTGGTAGAATGCTCAAATTCACGAGTATGACCTGGGATTATGCTCCAAAACCTTGATGCAAAACTTTTAATATTAAACGATACTCGAGTTGCGTGCCAGATTTCCTACACAATATCCACACAGTTTTATAACTGTGAAAATCACTATTTTAATATAATATTGACAAAAATAGTCAGTATTTTAGTGACCATCTTAACTATGAATGCTGGAAAATTGAGGCTATTCATGTAAGTAAGGTTGAAGAATTTAATTTTTGTTTCCTGATGGAGACTCACCATGGATAAATAAATAAGACTTTCCTCTCGTCACTAAACTCCACCTAAAATGAGTTCAGGATAAATTCAGCGAAAAATTAGCGAAAAGAAAGGAGGGAAAGCGTTGAAGAAAGTGACAGTTTCCTTCAAATATATGACATATTTTCTGTTTGTTTTGGTATTAGTGTCCCTTTTCACTTTCATTGGAGACATGTTTTCTAATACTGAGTCTATTAAAAAAAATTAAAAATATTGAAGTGTGATCTGGACAAGTATAACAGAGCTCGCAATATAGAATTGATAACAATAATAGCAAAGCAAGTGGGACAAGATTAGGAAAATTCGCAGAGGAAAGACATATACCGTGGATATTTGGCTTGTATAATCCACAAAGTGTCATTGGTGCAAATAATAAGAAAGATGTGAAAGCAATGAAATATTAAAAAACAAAACCTAAATAAAGAACAGAGTATTCAAGAAAATAAACAACAAAGACACCGACTAGCTAAGAGAAATCTGATTGTATCCCCAGAACTCGTGTTTTACTTTATGGTTTCTATTCTTTGATGTGTTTGGTATTCATCTTCATCTTCTCGGGATGTTATGTGGAACAAACTAAAACAAGTAATACTAAGAAGAACTTCTTCATGATGGTTGATCATATGTCCTTACACCGGAAAGACTTCTTTAAAATCATGTAAGAATAGTTTAAATCGTTTTTGAAACTAAAATAGTCAAGATCGGAGGCAGATCGTTAGCACCGTGAAATCCATCGAGTGAGAAGAGTTTTAAGGAGAATATTTTGACATCGAGAGGTTCAAGTATTTTAGAGGTTTGGTTTGTGGAGGAAAAGCTGTACAATGTTTCAAAATATATAAATTTGAATCATTTTATTCAATACAAAGCAATACGACTCTGATCGCACTTTCTGGATAAATAAAATTACCAAAAATTCCCTGTGCATATTTCTGATTTTGAACGTCACCAAATAGTTGATCAGACTCAGCACTTGTAAGCATAATACAATGAAATCTAACCTGTATAGAATTTTTTCTGCTTCTCAAGATTTGTTTTTGGTTGATACAGATCAGAATAGCGAGAATCGAAACAAACTTCTGAACTTTTTCGATTAGGAGTGGTCATCCCTGTACACTAGCCCGGAAGAAGGTAAAATCCCTCCTATTGATCTAAATTGGCCCCCCAAGAAGTTTTTGGAAAACACGAAAAAAGTGTTACGAGTCGGATAAAACAGTTTTAATTATTGATCAATAAACGTAACAAAATTGGCAGTTTGTTGCAGTGTTGAAACAATCATCTTCAGCTTGAGCTCTAGAACAAAGTAAATTAGTCATCATCATAGGAATTGATGCTTGTTTTAATTGGCGCCAAACAAGGTCATAGGGAGGACTTAGATTGGCTGACAAAAATAAAATTGGTATGTCAAAGAATAGGATGTGATTTTTGTTTTTCATTTTCGTTGGAGATAGTCTGTGCTGAATTTATTGTACTTGACACTAACCGAAGACGAAATAAAACCAACGGCTCAGATTTCAACCTATAGCTCCCGAAACCCTATCTCGATACACGTTACCATAGATTGACAACAAGTTAAAAGGCAAAAGCTACCGTGAGGCCATAATGGCCATAAATGACGATAGGTCCTAAGGACTATAAGCAGAGTATAAAGAGATTAAGACAATTTTTCCTACCACAAGTGAACAGAGCTCCAGATTTATTACAAATGCGTGATGCAGAGAGTTATAATATTTCGATCGGCTTGTGGAAGTATACCACTCGTCACAGAAAGTATAGCTTCTACGGCACAAAGAGGTGTGGCAAGATGAAACAGCGGCACGCGTGTTGGAGCCAGAAACGGTTCAGGATATACACCCAGGGGTGTAGATTCAGCATGGTGATCAAAATAATTAGGCTCCCGACACCTTTTTATCTTAGGAGCCCCCTTAAGATGCTGAAATTGCTTACACCTTCGTTAGGCATGTAGAAATACATTTGTATCGTTTCAAAGAAAGGGTAAGCAAACTTTGAGGATAGCCCACAAAAATAAATGTAATAGATGTCTTGACTCAGATATATCAGAGGTAGTGCTGGACCTACTGCTGAACAGCGTTGATTTTTTACTTGCTTTAGTGCTGCCCTTGTCAAAACAATTTCAACCGCTACAATTACTCAAAAGTTTTTTTTTCAGTAGTATTTTGACTTTAGGCATCAACCATAAGAGTTCAGTCTCGAGGATGCTGGGAACATTATAATAAAATTATATTCAAAGATTAAGTACGTACAATTTTTACTAGAAATTTCATATTTAATTTCTGAATGCAGTTTTCAGAAAGGCAAATGTAAAAAAAAAACAGCTTAAGTATATTTAATTTTTTAGCCACTTCATGTACTTCTTTAAGAATCACTTTTTCGATTAAGTAACATTTTAACTGAGTCTTCAGCGGGTCATCACCAAGCTTGTTTTGATTTAAAATCGCTGCTAAAACATGAAAAAAAAGTAAGAACGTTAAATAAAACAAAGACTATATTTAATTATTTTTTTTTTTTTTAGGCTTAAGTTTCGAAAGTGAATTTAAATTCAGTGAGACCTAATAATGGAACAATAATTGATGCCAGGAAACTCATAGCTTCAGGTGCGCCTAAACACTAACTTTTAACTTGTTTCTAACTATCAGGCTGGCCTAAGAAATCACGTTCTTCCTAATCATACAATTTTCTAAGTTACCAACTCTTATAAAGACCAAGAAGGATTAGATTGCTCAGATCTTTGATTTCATAAAAGCGGAAAAACAGAATTACTTCCAGATTTCTTCATTTGAAATGAAATTGGTTAAGATGCAATTACAAATGGCAAAAAAGATGTCTATGAAAGAGTCTGATTTTACTCGTTATTATCTATTAGCGATTTAAGGCTCAAGCAACATTTCAAGTAACCAACTTAGTAACTGCTCTATATCTATGAGCTGAAAAAGTAAATGAATTTATATAATATTTTGAAGTCTTAAATATTCTGCTACTGATAGTAGAGAAACGAAATCTAAGCGCAATCCTTAAGTTCCTGGAGTATCTGTAGTCAAGATCATATCCAAGATTTTCCCTTGGGTAAAGGGGGGGGGGGTATTTTTAGGGGTCTTGCAAAAAAACATTCTGAAACACACCAAAATGTCTTTATAAGCATTTTAATTACGTTTAAGAGCTGTAAAAGTTTTTAAGAGAGGGAAGGGGGTTCAAACCCAGTAGCCCCCCTCGATACGAGCGTGCGTAGTTTAGATGTATTTGATACATTTGCTGTTTTTGAGTTATCAGAAGAAATGCTTTTGGATTTTTCCTTTAAGTTTAAATGATTAATTCTACTGTAAACGAATATTTTTGTAGTAAAAAGTCAGAAAAAGCCTTAGGTGTGATAATATGCGCCAGAAATTGCCAAGCACCATCAGAAATTTGTTACGGTGGCGTGAATTTCCATGGAAGATGTTGTGTTGGGAGTTGGATAGCTAGAACACAAACTATTGGATTTAAAGCATATTTTTATCATGAAAGTATCTTTAGAATGATGATGGTACCAGAGAGCGCCGTGTTTATCTATAGTTTGCCACGGTGGTGTGAATCGCCTTGGACTAACATGTTCTACAGCTTAAAGTTAAGCAGGGAGATTTTAAACGAATTTTTACGACAGAGGGGGACTGAATTTAACAGCCAGTGGAAAAAAGGGCCATTTTCATCAAAATCTCTCAAAAATATCTCCTAATGTGGGTTAAACTTGCTTCTAACAAGATTTTGCGAAATATGAAGAAGATTAGTATTCAAATGTTTGTTTGTCAACCAGGATTGCATAGTCTCGGCTCGAAGAAACAAGACATTTACATTAAAACCCCAGGGAGTGTTAGGGGATTTTTTTGACGGAGGGGGACGGAAATCTTACACTTAGTCAAAGAAAAAGGACATTTTCATTAAAAACTCTCGAAAATATCTCTTAATATGTGTTAAATTTACCTCTAACGACATCATGCGAAATATGAAGAAGAATTTTATTCAGATGTAGGCTTGTCAATCAGAAATACATAGTCTTGGCTCAAAGAAGCGAGGTATTTGCATTAAAACCTCAGGAGGTGTTAAAAAACTTTTTCTACGGAAGAGTATTGAAATCAAACATTCAGTCAAAGGAACGGGGCATTTTCTTTAAAAGCTCTCAAAAATGTCTCTTAATGTGGGTTAAATTTACCTCTAGCAAGATTATGCAGAGTATAATGCAGAATATTATTCAAATGTGCGATTGCCAAACAGGGATGCATAATTTCAAAGAAACGAGGCATTTTCATTAGAATCTCTCAGAAATATATCTTAATATGGCTTAAATTTACCTCTAATAAAAACCTTCCCCTTTCCCGCTGGAATTGGCTGCTAGGGCCCCCAGTATTTCTTTAACTCACGCATGTTTTGCTTATATGTTATCTTATAGCAACTTTTTTCAGTTCAGTTCAGTTCATTGGGGTTTATTAAAAATATAACAGTCATAACATACACAATCTCTCATCGTTATGCAAAAAATGCATGCTGAGCCCCTTATTACCTCAAAAATAAATACGCACTATGGCTCTCCCTCTACTTCTCCATACAACCATGGCCCCTACCAACAAAACATCCTTAAAAGTCCCCACCTTTTCATCCAGGATCAAACCACTCCGATCCCCACACAACAAAACTCAATAATGGCTAAAATAACTTTTCTATTTAGATTCTTTATTCAATTTAAACTAATTCAAAACAAGATAACTATTTATTCTCTTTTTACAAGAGCCAAGTGAGCTCCTACCTCTCAGTTCAAGCGGTAGGGTTTTGTAAGCCGTAACGTAGACAATATCAGGCAAAAAATACGACCTCACTGTTGCCTTATGTCGAATATGGATCAGTGCAGATAGCCTTGTGATTGGAAGATGCTGTCTACCAAACGAAATAGATTCCTAAAAGGCGGTGGAAGCAAGCTGGAGAGGAATCTGAAAGCAAAAACCAAGCAGGAAAGCTCAAACAGCAATTTCAGCGAGAGATAATCATCTGAGTGTTTGATGATCTTCAAGGCATTCTTGTGGATGAAATCCAGTTTCTTAGGATGGGATTTGAACGTCGACTGCCATACAAATTGCGCAATACTGGGAATGTGTGCTTCAGTTTCTTTATGATATCCAGATTCCTTGAAAGTTTTAATCCTACAGCATGAATGCGAGGAAGAAAAAAAGATTTTCATCTGCTATTAATCCTAAATATTTTGCACATCCATTTGCTAGTCGTTGAACCTTTCCACGAGACGTCACAATTCCTGTTATTTCCGGGTTGGGGAAAAAATGTCATGTTGTTTTTTTTTCCGTTTGTTGAGTTTCAATTGCTTTTTCTGTGATTTCACGATGCTAAGGTTTTTTTATTAATAAAACTTTGATGTACCATAAAAACTCTTTGCCTTTTAGAGTCCTTGCTGGAAGAATCTTCCAGCAAGAATCTTCCATCTTCCATCTTCTTGCTTGGAAAAATCTTCAAGTAGTAATAATTTATGCAATGTAATTTATCAAGCCAATGCTATGTAACATCTTACTGATTCAATAGTGAACTTAACATGTCTTGGTTAGGTTAGAAAATGTCTTGGTTAGGTTAGAAAATAAATACACTGTAACAGGCAGGTGTGCTTAATAGGTCAAAAATGAATAGGATTGGGATGCTTGCGCGCTCTCATATGGAAAGGGCTAGAAACATCCAATTCATTTAATCATTCTAGAAACCAGGTAGGGAAATCTCTGCGTTTGGAATAGGTTATCACGTAGAAGGTATTCATTGAATCGAATCAACATTAAATGCTTCTTGGTCCATCCTGCTAGCGCTCCATTCCATTATGGGGAAATTTTTTTCGATTCCTAAAGGGGACAAAAATCTTTGGACTATAAAGATTCCTTGATAAATAGCCTCTTGAAAGAAAATGAAATCTAAAAAAAAACACCTTGATAGAAAAATCTCTTAAAGTATTATGTAACTATTATGTAACACCCCACGTGTGCATAATCACTACGCAACACAAAACGTGTGTGCCGTCATTATGTATCCATCACGTGTGCGCCCCCATTACGTAGTACCCATTTGTGTGCCATCCTCAGTTACAAGCAGGGGTTCTCCACGGGCCCTTAAGAAACATGTCACATGAGATTACGTCGTCCCTATCATAGTTAAACATTCTCTATTACGTAACGTCCGAATAAATCATGATTTGGCGGGGGTCAGATAGTTTTTCCTGGCCCTTGTGGGGTTTTTGAACAATCAAAGAAAAACACTTTCTGTTATGAAAAGACACTTGTATCTCTTTTAAAACAAACCTCATTACGTAAGAAGCACCTGCGTCTTGACGAAGTTTCTAAAACATATCGGGATCGGTATTCGAATGGGGTGAGTTCCTTTGAAAGCCATAAACCCCTCACTACTGAAGGAGATTGAGTATATAATATAGCCTGGTACCAGCTGAAGACAGGGACAAGATCCTGGTTGGTGATAAGGAAAGTGTTAATGAGAGAAGGTCATAAAATTCTGAGAATGTGCTAGACCGTGATAAAGTTATAGGAAGTCAAATCAAAAAGAATGAGAAGATTTCTACATTTTAGAAGTCCAGGAAGATTTATTGTGTAAGGAAAAATTAATTGTAAAGGAATTAGGCAAACCAATTTATTTGTAAAATGTGGAGATAGCAATGCAATTTGACAATACAAATTGTCAAATCTCCAAATGGATCACCTTTGTTTGCTACGCTTTCTTCGGGAAAATGGAGGGCTCTACAGTGAATACACACAATGTTGAAGGGTCCTCATGACTTATAAATTAGACTTAGGTAGTTTACGTTATCTTTGTCATAAACTTCGACATCTTTGTAGGTTTTTACTGGGTTTTGTACCACAGCTTGTTGGCGTCAAAAGTTGCGACGGTGTTGTTTTTATAACCACATATTTCTTGGTTCTTCACTTTAGTTTTTATTTCGTTTTGATTCTCGTTTTCGCTAATGCATGAAGTCATTAAAATACTGATGAAAAATTTGACCTAATCTTAATGAAAACTATGCTTTAAAAATTAAGGCTTTAAGCGAGTTTTCCCAAACTCGTGACCTAGCTAGAGGGATTTTTCAGGCCAGAAAATCCCAGGATGACAAATTAAATAATAAAAAAAAAATAACTAATAATAAAATAAAATAATAAAATTAAATATATATATATATATATATATATATATATATATATATATATATATATATATATATATATATATATATATATATATATATATATATATATATATATATATATATATATTAAATACATAGTTATTGATCGTTTAAAGAGAATACATTTGGAAGAATGAAGGATTACGCCCTCTATATGAATGCTGAGGGGAAGAAAGCTCCCCTCTTAATGCGCAGACGATCATCTATTTCAGACAATTATAATTTCTTTCGAAAAAAAACGACAAACTTGCTCTTTTTCTCAAAGTATTGTTCTTCAGAAGTAAAATTATGAATTTAAAAGTCATGTTTGAAGAGGTAGAAGGCCACTCAACGTTTTTTGGGTCCCTATGTATTGAAATGAACAGAAATCAAATAGAGGAAAACAAAATTTTCAAATTAAAGTTATGGCCGAAATTAAAACTTAATACTAACAGATATTGTTCTATAAGTGGGACTGGCTGTCCCCTCGTTACCGACTCGCTCTTTACACTAAATATGTAGTTTTCGTCCACAATGCTTTAAAAACAACTGTTCACGCACAAAGACGATTGGAAAGGGATAAAAAATAATTTTTTGTCAAAATCTTCATAAACTTTTATAAAAATTTTTAATTTTATAAATTATATATTATAAAATTTTTAGATTATAAAATTAATAAAAATTTTAAGAAATATAATTTAAAATTTAAAATAATAAAATTTTAATTAATAAAATTTAAAATTAATAAAATTAAAATGTTTATAAAATTATATATTATTTTGATATTATTATTAAAAAAATTTGGACAAATGAAAAACAAACGACAAATAAAATACTTGCGGTTATCCAAGACCCATATTTTTTGCGCTCATAAATTTCTTTTTATTTTTTTTCCTGTTTAATCACAAAGAACTTTACAACAGCTTCTGAGGGATTTTTGTCATTTCACGCCCAAACTCCCTGAAACACTTAAGGCTATACTAAACGTTTGTCCCATGAGGCAAGCGTAATAAAATGACTTGATAGGGATGATAAAGATAACAAAAAGAAACAGTTTTATTAGGTTCTTTTTTGTTGTTCTAGTGTGTGTGGGCAGTTTTGCCTGAATGAATTGACCCATATTTAAGAATTAGCGTCACAGCCAGATCATAAAAGAAAATAATCTGCCTTTGTTGTTTAAATCAAAAGAGATCGTTCGAAGGGGAAAATCCTCCTGCCTTAAAAATTAAAATCACATTTGAATTCCAAAAAATAAGGTCAATTAACAAACCTGAAAAGCCTAGAGTGAACTGCAGGAACATACGTGTTTAATACATTCTACAGACTGGCTAATATGGCCTCCCCACAGTCTTCTAAGTGAACCGTCTTAATTCAAAGGTTTGAAAGTCAAAAGAGAATATAAAGGTTACAAGCTGACCTGAGTGCATAATTTGTTTGCTTAGGATGGAAGTGGGTTTTCGGGAAAACTATACAAAAGGTCTAAGACTTTAGTAGAATAATCACAAAATGTAAATAGGTCGGTATGTTGGACTCCACCAGGCATGTGCTGAGTCTTAAAGTACCAATGATAAAAAAAAAAGGAAAATTAAGCAAAAACTACGGATTTTACTTTCAACAAAGCAGTGAAAAAAAACCAACAAAACTTTATTAATAAAAAAAATTCCGGATATTTCGGCCCCACGTCCGGGAGCCTTTCTCAACGGGAAAAAAATGAAAAGAACGAAAAAAAGAAAGCTGTTTAAAAAAAAAACACACACATAAAGCGACAACTAAACACACGAAAAAAAAATACATCAAAACAATTCACACTACAAAAAAAACTTCCAGCAGTGATGTGACAACATAAGAATAAAACCAAAGCGAGCGTCTATAGTGAAGCCTTGGGTCATTCTCATCTCAGCATTCAGTGCATAAATGTGAATATTATAAACAAACTAAATTATAAATTTACACACTGCTATTTTGCTCATTTATGCACTGAATGTAGAAACATTTATACGCGGTTTTATTCTTTTGTTATAACATTAGTGCTGGGAGATGGTTTATAATATTCTCATTTATACACTGAATGTTGAGAGGAGAGTGACCCATGGTTTCACTATAGACATTCGCTTTGGTTTTATTCTTATGTTGTAACATCAAAGCTAGAAGTTTGTTAATAGTGTGAGTTTTTCATATTTTTTTCTCGTGTGTTTAGTTGTCGATTTTTTTGTGTTTGTTATTTAAAAACAATTCTTTTTTTTGTTTTTTTTTTCCGTTGAGAAAGGCTCTCGGACATGGGGTCGAAATTTTCGGAATATATTTTTTTTAAATTTAAATAATGTTTTGTTTTTATTTTTTTTTCATTACTTTCTTGAAACAAAAACCTGTTGTTTTTTCCTTAATATTTGGTAAATGGAAAAGCAGTGTGGTCTAAGAAATTATATACAAGATAAAAAAGTTATATACAAAAAGTTGAAAAATTTTTTCAACTGAATATTTCTGCTTTTTCTTAAAAACGCATTTTGTATTTATTTTCTGATTGTTTTAAAAATAATATCTGTAAATCTGGCTCACTTTCTATTACAAATTCCATCTCTTCAAGTGAAAACCTTCGTGAAATTTACTCCAAAGTAATATGCACCCTGTTTTCCCTTTAAAATTTCCTCGGGACAATTCTACCCTTTCTGTAAATCCCCCCATTAAAATTTCTTGTGAACGATTCAGTCTAAAAATTTCTCCTTAGCCTACTTTCATGCTAAAAAAAAACTTTAATTCTTAATCATTTTCCTGATCACTCTTGATATTCCCCTTCCGTGGAGTTTTTCCCCAGAGATCCAAATCTGATGAAAATAGCCCACAGAAAATTCCCCTTGAACATCTCCACACGCCAAATTTAGTTTGAAGAGAGAAATTAAGAGTAATAAAATTATTTTGTTTATGATTTCTGCCAAATCCCCCAAGTGAAAAATTTCTCCTGGAGAGTTTGCCCCCAGAAATTACCCTCCTCAAGAAAAATTCTCCCAATAAAAGCCAATCCCCAGCACACCCCCGAAAAATATCGGTATATTTTCCAATAAAAATATTATACGTAAACAATGGCAAATTTTGTAGCTTTCAGGCTTTCACCTACGGGCTGTGGGGGGTCAAATTACCCCTAAGGCATAATTGTTTGATCTTTCAACTATGCTGAACAAAACGGCTATCTAAAAAAAATTCAGACGACTTTTGAAAAAAGGGACCCACAAAAATAAACAATTAAACACACATCCGTGATCTTTCGTTTCTCAAAAATACAAAATTTCACATTTTTGTACACAAGAGTTTGATACCTCTAAGGTAGGGTTATATGACACGCTGAACCTGATGGTGTGACTTTTATTAACATTTCTTGACATTTAGGTGGTGTTTCCCTTTTTCAAAAATCAGGAAAATTCTTTCAGGCTCATAGCTTGCATCGGTAAAAGTAAATGCAACGAGTTTTACACATTTAGAATCAGTATTATAAGCTGATTCTTTCGATGTACCTGTTGATATCAAAATTCTTTCTTTTTAGTTTTGGTGACTATTGAGCCGTGCCGTTCCTTACTTACAATGTGTTACCACAAACTGCTTAATTTAAGTTGGAAACCGTCATTTAATAAGATTTTTATTTAGTTGTTTCAAAGTTATGAAGTATTTTGGGCAGTATCATATATCGTCGATGTTGCCACGTTGAACCATGAAAAGAAATAAGAAACAAAAGAAAAAGAAAAAAATAAAAGAAATATGAAAAGAGAACTGATTAGCTAAATTCGACAGCGCTTTTAATCTGTAAAAATTAAAAATCAATCGCCTGTTGATTCCCCAAAATACTTTTTCACTATTTCAAAAATACTTTTACCGACTCCTTAAGCTGCTTGGTGCGAAGCTCCTTTTTTAAACTTATTTTCACTTTTTTTTTCTCTGACATTTTTTGCTTTCAAATTTAGCAACTGCTAATAATAAAAACTCCATAGCTACATACCAAAGTCTTTAGTGGTATCCCCATAATGCTTAATGCAACAGCCCAATCCCTTCAATTCCCTGTACAGGAAATTTTTTACGAGCAGTCAGGTTTTCATTTATTCATTTATTTGAAAACCGTCATTCAAAAGCAAGAAAATGGAGCAAAAAAAGAAAACAAAATAATACAACAATAAAGATAAAATTAAACACTTTGCAAAAAAACAGGAAAAGCAAATATACACATACACAAAACACACACACATATATATATATATATATATATATATATATATATATATATATATATATATATATATATATATATATATATATATATATATATATATCCAAACGCCATTATCAGGCTTGCACAACAGCCTTTACATTTTACGCTTCACGCACATGTGGTTGTTATGTTATAGTTTAGCAGATATTATTGGTTACTAGTGCAAATTTAAACATAGATGATGTAGGTTTTTGCTAGACATAGGACTTTCTCTTCAAAACGTTTTAAAATATGTTTCAAGATGTTTTTCATCTTTTTTCTAAATGTTTATTAAATAAGTTCCAAAACATTTTTCTTCAAGATTTTTTTCTCCTGACGATTCGCCGAAACACAGGTTCTATTTTTTACATTTTACGCACAGGGGGTTGTTACGCTATAGTTTAGCAGATATTATTGTTTACTTAAGCAAACTTAAATGTAGATAAGGTGTGTTTTAAAATTGAAAGAGAGAGAGAGAGAGAGAGAACGAGAGAGAGACAGAAAGTGAGAGAGAGAGATACAAACCCAAACACGCACATAAACACATTCCAACAAACAAAGACACACACACACAAGCACACACGAACAAAAACTTACAGAAACACACATACAGAGAAACGCATACATGGACAGACAGACTGACCGACAAATACACACACAGACATACGTACAAACATAGAGTCATATGCATATACAGACAGATGGACAAAAACACAGGCATGAAGAGAAAGACAAACACGCGCGAACACACAAAAGTACAAACACACAGAGACACATACAGAGATAAACCTAATGGAACAGACAGACAGATGGACAGATACCCAAACACAGAGATACAGACAAACACGCCCGCTCACACGAAAACCCACACACACATACAGAGAGAGAGAGACGCAGCCACAGCGATAGACACATACACAAACACAGAGACAAGCACGCTCACGCACAGACACACACACTTAGACAAACACATTAACAGAAAAACAGACGGGACATAAAAGCATACAGAGACACACACACACACACACACTAACACACACAGATACACGCAGATACAGACAGATCGCAAGACACCCAGGTACACATAGAGACGCACACAAACATACTCAAAAACAACCATGCACGCATATACGCTTATTCAGAGAGACACACAGACAGACTAAAAGATGGACAGACATAAAGAGAGAGAAAAAAAGGTGCAAAAACACAGACACAAGCACACACATAGAATCAAACGCACAGACAGACAGACAGACACACAGGTACACAGAGAAAGATAGAGACACGCATGCACACATAAACACATACACAGACACACAAACAAATACATAGAGACATACAAAAACAGGACAAATGAAAACATGGACATATACACAAACACAGAGAGACAGCCAAAGGACCAAGATAAAAATGAAAGGAGAAAAAAAGGAGAGAAGATAAAAATCTTGAAAAGTGTCTTGAAACATATTTAAAAATGTCTTGAAGAAAAATATCTTGAAAACGTCTTTAAACGTATTGAAAAATGTTTTGAAGAAAAATGTCTTGAAGAAAAACGTCTTGAAGAAAAACTTGAAGATATCTTGAAAGGTCTTGATAAAATGTTTTGAAGAAAAAAAAATCTCGAAAAACGTATTGAAGAAAAAATCTTGAAAAATATTCGTGCAATGTCTTGAAATATAATTGAAGAAAAATGTGTTGAAAAAGGTTTTGAGAAATATTTTGAAGACTAACGTTTTGAAAAACGTCTTAGAAAAAACTTCTTGAAAACCATCTTGAAAGTTATTGAAAAACATCTTGGAAAATATATTTTGTGTCTAGTGACAACCTATGTCATTTACATATAAGCTTGCATAAGTTAACAATAGTACCTACTCCTTGGAGCAGGCCCTTGGGGGTGCTGTCCTAGGATTAGACGGATAGGGCCCCGGACGTATTTGTTGATCTTTTCATCATCTGCATTTCAATTTGCATAAGTAAACAATAGTATCTGCTGAACTTTGACTTAACAACCAAATGTTCACAATACCCCGAATAACAATTTCACTTGTGTCTTGAAGAATGCCATGAGAAATTGGTATGACTCTTGGAAGCCCTAATCATTTTAAGCTGCTACTAAGATGATTGCTTTTACATTCGGGGTTCCTCACTTAAATAACGCCTTAAAAAATGCCCCTCGGGAAGGCTTTCTAGTATTTCTCAAGCCCTAAGTCATCATTGTTTAAATTTATTGAAGTACACGATAGGATATGCTAAATTATAACGTAACAACTACCGGTGCGCAATAGACCAAATAAATAATAGCACCCATGTCTTAGAGAAGGCCCTTAGGGATTGTCTTGATTATTAGTGCACTCGCGAGAGTTCCCCACTTGACTAGCGTCTTGGAAACGTATTGAGTGTTTTTCTTACCTTGCTTGTAGGTTTTTAGATATTTAAATTTACAAAAACGCATATCATCTACATTTAAATTTGCATAAATGAGCAATAAACTATACTAAAGCTTAGAGTAACAACCTAATGTACGTAAAATGTAAACAATAGCAACTGCGTCTTGGAGAATGCCCTTAACAAACAAATATTGAAGAGAAAATGTTTTGAAACATGTTTAAAAACACCTTGAAGAAAAAGGGTTAAAAAACCTCTTGAAACATATTTAAGAACATCTTAAAGAAAAATGTACTTTATCTTGAAAAGACCTACATAATCTATACTTAAATTTGCATAAGTAAACAATAACATCTGCTAAACCACAAGGTAACAACCACCTGTAAATGAAGCGTAAAATGTAAACAATCTTGCGTAATTCCAGAAATGGCGTTTGGAAATCCTGTGTGCTCTAAAAAAGTTTTGGCACCAGGAGTCGAAGGGATAGGGCTGTTGCAGCAATCATTATGGGGATACTACTGTCTTTTTTGATAAAAACCGAATTTCTATCTATTTTTATTTTAAAATACACTTGGCTGTATAAGCTTCTCCTTGGCCCATTAAGAATAATGGCATTGAGATAATATTATCCTGTGATAAAAATTATCGTTTCTACTTACCCATCACCCAAGATAAAACAAGCCATTCGACGAATGTTGGATTGGCTCCTCGCTTAGTAGCAGTGTCGTCAGATAAATACTTGGCAAAGCCCTCAGCACCAAACCACGCTGCCATTGTCGACTCTATTCTTTGAGAAGCAAGGATGAGTAGAACTATAAACAAGAAAATAAACAAGACTTTTAACTTAAATAATAATACTGTATGTACCACATACTCTCTCTTGACCATCAGATTATCTCAGTGTTGATAAAAATGCCTTATTCAAGTAAACCTGCGCATGTGGCTTTTTATGACCTTGTATGGGCTCCAGACTTGATAAAGACAATAATAACTGAACGACGGACTGAGCAGCTCGACTGCTAGAATTCATTATTACATAATAATATTATCTAAGAGGCATTTATTATCCACTTATTGAATGAAAAAGTTCAGACTGATTGGTCTTATCTATATGCCTAAAATTTATTCGGGCTTCCTCAGAATCCACAGCCTTTATTAGTTTTTAAAATTCTGTATATCTCTTTTTATGCAATGTTGAAATAATTAGAATCCAGTGCTTTAAATATAAAATTCTATTTGTGAAAAAATTAATTAACAAAAAACAAAAATGTATAAAACAACGGGTTATAATTTCAATAAAGCAGTGAAAAATTTTGGCCCCACGTCTGGGAGCTTTTAACAACGAAAAAAAACGAAAAGAACGAAAAAAAAGATTTTTAAAAAAAAATTATATAAAAAAATAGCAATTAAACACACGAAGAGAAAAAAATAAATAAGAACAGCTAACATTATAAACAGTTTGTTTATAATTTGAATTGTTCTTATTTATTTTTTTCTCTTCGTGTGTTTAGTCGTACATTTTTGTGTGTTATTTGTTTTAAAAATTTTTGTTGTTGTTTTCTTCTTTTGTTTTTTCTGTTGAGAAAGACTCCTGGACATGGGGCGAAAATATTTGGAATATTTCGTTGAATTAAACTGTTGTTTTGTTCGTAAATGGAAAAGCAGTGTGGTGTGGTCTAAGACATTATTTAAAATATGTGTCTCTCACGTTGAAGGCTGACAAGCGACGAGCTCGATGAGCTTGACGAGCTATGTAATTTTAAGACCTGGAAAAGACCTTGCCAAGGGACAATTTAGGCTCTTGGTCCATTTTTGAATTTTTCTTTTTTTGGCTCCAACTACTTTCCATGATAGCGAGGAGCCTCCTATCTTAATTTTAATCTAAAAGGGGAAAAGAGATACACAACAGGGAAAAATAATTTCCACTAATAGTATTAGCTATAGGAGCTGTTAGTTACTATTACTATTAGTTGTACATAATGAAATTTGTTATACTAGCTCCTACTGTTCTTTGTAGGGTTTGTTGGTACTTACGGCATGAGCGCTTAAAGGGATACCGGTAAAAATAGAAGTTGGCTAGTGTAAAAGAACCACCAGCGCCATCTAAATTTTATATGTCACGCTTCGTAGTTCTTAGTTCCTTAGATTTTTAGTTCCTGACCAAACCGCCTCCTACTGTAGTGAAAAGTCTCCAGCTTACAATTTTAAAATATGTAGTTGTAGAGCATATTTCTATTTGGAAGTTTCTTGACGTTCAAGTTCAAGTTCTATTTATTTTCATAAAATAACAATAACAAAAACAATATCCCAAAGGGCTCAATGGCCCGTTATTTGGGAAACGGCATACAATAAATAAAGAATCATAAAACTTGTCATAAACATACTAACCAACATCTACATATAAATATGTAAAGAAAAGAAATGAACTCACCGGCAGTCCCCACGAAACAGCGACCCTCACATCACCCGACAATAAAATACAAATTAAAATTCTCGCGTCATCGAGGATGCAACACCAACAAAACAAAAACCCAAAAAAGAAAAAAAATAATAAATAAACCATGAGAAATATTTAATAAGAAGCCTTTAATAAGAAACTTTTCATCTGTCTCTTAAAGGAGTGAAGTGTTCGTGACTGCCGGGTCTCAGCGGGAACCAAGTTCCAAGCACGTCCCACAGTCAAAGCCAGGCCGAAGTCTGAACGAACCGAGGGACTAGCTGGAATCATCATATCCTCATGGTTACTAACCATATACAAATTTACTTTCCCTACTAGTTTAAGCAGTCCCGAAAAACAACATGGGAGATCTCCCTGGAAGTATTGATATGCCAACGAAGATAGAGATAAAACATAAATATCTTTAATTTTCAGGAGGTCAAGATGAGTATGTGTAGCCGACTGGAGAATTCTTGCCACTTTCTCATAAAGATTGTGAATAGGAGCAAGTATCGAGGGAAATGTGGACATCCACACAGACGAACAGTGACATATATAAGGGTAAACCAGAGAAAAGTATAAAAGACAGAGGATAGGGAAAGGAAATAAACGCTTTAACTTTCGGATGATCCCAAGTCCACGGGAAATTTTCACTCTTATCATTTGAACATGCCACTTAAATGATAAATTTTCATCCAAAATAACTCCCAGGAATCGCATATATCGATCTGGGGGACGGCTTATGGAGCCTCGTGGTGTATGAAACTCGGTAGTTGTGGAGCAGCTCATACCTTTACGAGAAAAAATAAGAAGGTATGACTTTTTACATTTATGACTTTTTACATTTAAAGTTAGTTTATTTATGTCAAACCAATAGATTATTTTCTCAGTCATTGCTTGAAGCTTTAGAATAAGGGATGATTGATCTGGAGCTGCAGCACCTAAAGTAGTGTCATCTGCAAATGCTATTAATTCTTCTCAACTATCAGGTGTGAACACCAACGTACTCTGAGAGTAGGATTTGTGACACAATCCACAGCAAACATTGTTAATTGGGGTGTTAAAAAGTCGGTAGAGATCGTTCACATAGATGAGGAAGGGGATTGGCCGAAGAATAGAATCTTGGGGTACTCCGTATTCAAGTGGACCTTTTTCGTCTGTAGCTTCCGTGGCGATAGATCTTTCAGTTAGGTATGACGAGAACCAAGACAATGCTTCCCCACGGACACCAACCAGACAAAGTTTACCAATGAGAATCTTATGTGTTAGGCGGTCAAAGCTTTCTTTACATCAAGAAAAATGGATGCAGGAATACTCCTAGTTGAAATGACCTATTAATCAAATGGTGAATTGGGGTGATAATCGATGGAAGAATATTTTTAATTACTTTAGCAGAAATTTGGTCTAAACCTGCTGAAGAATTTTTTAAAGACAGAACAATATTTCTAATCTTCTGCACCGTAACCTCCCCAAGAACCATTGATTTCAAGCACGAGGGACCTAAGAACCGCTTCCGAGACTGTGACACAGAGGGATAAGAAACGCTATTAGCAGGTTTTTCCCTATCTCCGCGAAGGATTTATTCATATGATGTCGAATTTGGCCTTTTTCTGTTACAAGTTGATCGTCTACAATGAGAGACTTAGGGAGACCTTCTGGTTTCATGGATGGCCGACTAACTTCCTTAATCACGTCCCACGTCTTTTTTATATTTTTACCGCAATCAACAAATCTTTTTGTAAAATATACTGTTTTAGCTCTGCGAATAATTGATTTCAGAAAATTACGGTACAACTTAAATGCTTTTAACTTGGCCTTAGTTGGTCTTTTTTGTACTCCTTCCGGAGGTTCTGCTTCCTTTTTATTGACTTTAGGACTCCAGATGTTAACCAGGGAGCTACAGGTGTTGATCTTTTTGATCGAGGATTTTTTAAAGGAGGTTTCAAACAGTTCGTGGTAACGAACTGTAGTAAGGAGCGACCCGGCTCAATAGTAAACGAAACTCTAAAAAAGGAATTTTGATGCTAAAATATACATCAAAAGAATCAGATTTTCATGTTGATTTTAAATATATAAGTTTCATCAAATTTAGTCTTTGTCATCAAAAGTTACAAGCCTGAAAAATTTTTCCACATTTTAGAAAATAGGAGAAAACTCCCCCTAAAAGTCATACAATCTTAACAAAAATCACACCATCAGATTCATCGTATCAGAGAACTCTCGCTCGTTACGCTAAAGTTTGACTCTTTGCCGGAGTTCTGCTTTTTAAAACAAGTAAAAGCCTTAGCGTAAAGAGCGAGGGATTGCGGAGGGGACAACCCATTTCATATACGGAGTAATTTCTGTTCGTTTTAAGTTTTAATGCCGCTCCTTACTTTCAGTTAAAAAAACTAGTTTTTTTTATGTTTAGACAACAAGACGTGAATTTTTCTTTAACAGTGTCATAAAACCGGCCAAATATGTCGTTATAATTGCCTAAACTAATATTTTCTGGTAAAGAAAAGTCCCATTTATATGTACCAAGATCTTCTTTCAATCTATCCAGCTCCACTGGTGAGCAACAAAATCTCATTTTATCCTAGGGGACTAATCTTTGTGGATTTTGGAGGAATTGAAACAGGGCTGAAACTGGTAAATGGTTGGAAATGTCAGAAAGCAGTACTTCATTCCCAATGGAGTGTAGCGATGAAAAAATATTGTCAATTAATGTTGCTGACTGGTTTGAAATCCTTGTCGGTATGACAAGGATTATATATATATATATATATATATATATATATATATATATATATATATATATATATATATATATATATATATATATATATATATATATATATATATATATATATATATATATATATATATATATATATATATATATATATATATATATATATATATATATATATATACATACATATATACATATATATATATATATATATATTATAATATATATATCTCTTTTCTTTTTTTTACAACTTAATGCTTCTAACTTGGCCTTATTTGGTCTTTTTTTGTACTCCTTCCAAGGGTTCTGCTTCCTTTTTATTGATTTTAGGACTCCAGATGTTAACCAGGGAGCTACAGGTGTTGATCTTTTTGATCGAGGATTTTTTAAAGGAGCTTTTAGACAATAAGACGTGAATTTTTCCTTAACAGTGTCATAAAACCGGCCAAATATGTCGTTATAATTGCCTAAACTAATATTTTCTGGTAAAGAAAAGTCCCATTTATATGTACCAATTAAAAGATAGATTGATCTTCTCAGTCATTGCTTGAAGCTTTAGAATAAGGGATGATTCATCCAGAGCTGCAGCACCTAAAGTATTGTCATCTTCAAATGCTATTAATTCTTCTTGACTCTCAGGTGTGAACACCAACGTACTCTAAGAGTAAGATTTGTGACACAATCCACAGCAAACATTGTTAATTGGGGTGTTAAAAAGTCGGTAGAGATCGTTCACATATATGAGGAAGAGGGTTGGCCCAAGAATAGAACCTTGGCGTACTCCGTATTCAATTGGAACTTTTTCGTCTGTAACTTCTGTGGCGATAGATCTGTCAGTTAGGTATGACGGGAACCAAGACAATGCTTCCCCACGGACACCAAAATGACAAAGTTTACCAATGAGAAACTTATGTGTTAGGCTGTCAAAAGCTTTCTTTACATCAAGAAAAATGGCTGCAGGAATAAGATTAGAATCTAAAGATCATCGTATAAACTGAAGAAGTCTATTACAAGCATGTTCTGTAGAATACTTTGCGCGAAACCAAAACTGGTGCTGATGGAAAAAAATTTAGCTTCAAGAAATCTCACCAGACGTTTGAGCATTGCTCTTTCAAATATCTTAGAGAACACTGACAGAAGAGAGATCGGCCTGTAGTTCCAAGGATCCTTTCGGTCACCTCCTTTAAACAAGCTATAAAACGTGCAATTTTAAGACTTGGGGAAATACTCCTGGTTCAAATGACTTATTAATCAAATGGTAAATTGGGGTCATAGTCGATGGAAGAATATGTTTAATTACTTTAGCAGAAATTTGGTCGAAACCTGCTGAAGAATTCTTTAAAGACAGAACAATATTTCTAATTTTCTGCACCGTAGCCTCCCCAAGAACCATTGATTTCAAGCACGAGGGACCTAAGAACTGCTTCCAAGACTGTGACACAGAGGAATAAGAAACGCTATTAGCAGTTTTTTTCCCTATCTCCGCGAAGAATTTATTCATATGATGTCGTATTTGGCCTTCTTCTGTGACAAGTTGATCGTCTACAATGAGAGACTTAGGGAGACCTTCTGGTTTCATGGATGGCCGACTAACTTCTTTAATCACGTCCCACGTCTTTTTTATATTTTACCGCAATCAAAAAATCTTTTTGTAAAATATACTGTTTTAGCTCTGCGAATAATTAATTTCAGAAAATTACGGTACAACTTAATGCTTCGAACTTGGCCTTATTTGGTCTTTTTTTGTAATCCTTCCAAGGGTTCTGCTTCCTTTTTATTGATTTTAGGACTCCAGATGTTAACCAGGGAGCTACAGGTGTTGATCTTTTTGATCGAGGATTTTTTAAAGGAGCTTTTAGACAATAAGACGTGAATTTTTCCTTAACAGTTTCATAAAACCGGCCAAATATGTCATTATAATTGCCTAAACTAATATTTTCTGGTAAAGAAAAGTCCCATTTATATGTACCAAGATCTTCTTTCAATCTATCCAGCTCCACTGGTGAGCAACAAAATCTCGTTTTATCCTAGGGGACTAATCTTTGTGGATTTTGGAGGACTTGAAACAGGGCTGAAACTGGCAAATGGTCGGAAATGTCAGAAAGCAGTACTTCATTCTTAATGGAGTGTAGCGATGAAAAAATATTGTCAATTAATGTTTTTGACTGGTTTGAAATCCTTGTCGGTATGTTTATACAAGGAGCCAATCCGTACGAAATTAGTAAAGACAAGTGATTAGAAGCCTGCCTAGATGACGATTTCCTATGGTCATGGTTAAAGTCACCCATCAATATAACTTAATATTTTCCAGCAAAAAATTTCCTAAGAACGTCATCTAATGTTTCAAGAAATTCAGTCACAGATCCGCTTGGAGAACGGTATACTTCGCCAATTATTACCCTTTCCTTAGCGTTAATTGGGATTTCAATAAAAAGTGACTCAAATATTTTTTCATTATTTATGCATAAATCCTGTCTTAACACAGCCTGAAAATTATTTTAGATGTAAAATTTGAGTCCACCTTTTTTGCCCATCTTACGGTTAAGAAAAATCGACATATAACCGGGAATATCCAAAAGTACCTGATTATTCTCATTCAAAAATGTTTCACAGAGACCAATAATTGCTGGGCACGAATCCCTACATAATAATTGAATATCGTTTAATTGAATAAAGAATTTAGGCCCTGAACGTTAAGATGTACAACCGAAAAAACATCACCCCACGGAGTTTTGGAGCCCCAATTGGTATTTCTGATATTTAATTACCTTACTATGTAAAAAACTTGTCATTTCGTGCACTTTGAATCATTTCGTGCCTGAAATAAAAATGGTGTGATAGGGGTCTGATTACTCTCCAATCTTTCCGTTCAATTAAAAATGGTGCCAGGGCTTCTAAGAAACCTTATTCTGATTAAATAAAAAAACAAGTTTTTTTTAAATGAAAGTAAGGAGCAACATTAAAACTTAAAACGAACAGAAATTACTCCGTATATGAAAGGGGCTTTTCCTCCTTAAAGCCCCGCTCTTTACGCTAAAGTTTGACTATTTCTCTTAACTCTATTTTTAAAACAGTAAGAACTTTAGCGTAAAGAGCGGGGCGTTGAGGAGGAAAGACCCCTTTCATATACGGAGCAATTTCTGTCTGTTTTAAGTTTTAATGTTGCTCCTTACTTTCATTTAAAAAAACTTGTTTTTTTTAATTTAATTTCTGGACGTTTTTGAATTAATGCATGTATTGATCTTGGCTCTCCGCACATAAATAATTAAAACGAAATTCGCATATTAATTAATTGCAATTAATCGGAAGATTTTGAGAAAAAAGAAGTGAGGGAGGAGGCCTAGTTGCCCTCCAATTTTTTGATTACTTAAAAAAGCAGCTACAACTTTTAATTTTTTACAAACGTTTTCATTGGTAAAAAATATACGTAACTTATGAATTAATTTACGTAACGAACTTCTATATTCGTATGTTTTTATTGCGTGTACGAGGGGTTCAACCTCGTCGATACCTCACTCTTTACGCTAAAGCTTAAATTTTGTCCCAATTCCTTAAGAATGAGCTCTGAATCACAAAGGCCGTAGAATAAATAGTTGAAATTACTAAAAATACTTTAGCGTAAAGAGTGAGGTATAACGAGGAGGTAAGCCCCTCATATGCGTAATAATTTTGTTCGTTTTAAGTTTTAATGCTGCTCCTTACTCTCAGTAGAAAAAACTTTTCATGTTTATTTTTTCATTGTTTTTTTTTCAAATAATGCCAGAAAATCCTGCGGCCCCTTTATTGAAATTCTCTTCCCCCATGACAAGTTTCTCCATGGAAATATCCTCCCACGTAACCCCCCCTCAAATCTCTCCCTAAAAAAAATCGCCCTGAAAATGTCTGTACACTTCCCAGTAACCATTACTACATGTAAACACAGGTCAAAGTTTGTAACTTGCAGCCCCTCCCACGGGGTGCAGGGGAGTAAGTCGTCCCTAAAGACATGGTTATTAGGTTTTTCGACTGTGGTGAATAAAATGGCTATCTCAGAATTTTGATCCGGTGACTTTTGGGAAAAATGAGCGTGGGAGAGGGCCTAGGTGCCCTCCAATTTTTTTGGTCACTTAAAAAGGGCACTAGAACTTTTAATTTCCGTTAGAATGAGCCCTATCGCGACATTCTAGGACCACTCAGTCGATACGATAACCCCTGGGAAAAAAACAAAAACAAAAAAAAACAAATAAACACGCATTCGTGATCTGTCTTCTGACAAAAAATGTGAAATTCCACATTTTTGTTGATAGAAGCTTTAAACATCTACAATAGGGTTCTCCAATACATTGAATCTGATGGTGTGATTTTTGTTAAGATTCTATGACTTTTAGGGGGTGTTTCCCCCTATTTTCTAAAATGAGGCAAATTTTCTCAGGCTCGTAACTTTTGATGGGTATAACTGACCTTGATGAAACTTATATATTTCAAATCAGCATTAAAACGGAATTCTTTTGATGTAACTATTGGTATCAAAATTCCATTTTTTAGAGTTTCGGTTACTATTGAGCCGGGTCGCTCCTTACTACAGTTGGTTACCACGAACTGTTTGATATTCTAGGATTACTGATTCGTTACAATCAAACTTGAAAAAGAAATAACCGTGATCTTTCTTCTGGTCTAAAATACAAAATTCCACATTTTGTAGATAGGGTTTGAAACCTCTGCTGTGGAATTATCTGATATGCTGAATCTGATGGTGTGGTTTCCTTTGAAACTATTGGGGTGATTGGGGGTGTTTCCTCCTTTTTGAAAATCAGGCTAATTTTTCAGGCTCGCAGCATATAAGGAATAATATTCAACTTAATAAGTTTCATATATTTGTAATCAGCATTAAAAGTCAATCCTTTCCATATGTTGTTATCAAAATATTTGTCTTTAGAATCTCGGTTATTACCGGGCCGAGTGGCTCTTTAATTGTATTTCTTTACCATAAAAGTTTTGATTTCAGAATTAAACAGGCAATATCTCAACCGTTCATTAAACTGGGTATATATGCAAGAGAACCCATATACACCCCGCCCCCAACTGAATTTCATAATTGTTATGGTTTGCTGTAATATATACCTATATCTTGGTATAATTAGTCTAATTTCAGGCGTTAACCAAACTGCCCCTTTCGAGCCCCTGAGAGTAGCTGAGAGTAGCCTTGCTGCCAAGTATCTGACCATGAGAAGGGGTATTTTCCCGAATACACTGTTGAAGATGAATGGATTGAAGCCAGTAATAGCTGCCAAAGCTAAACCAGGAGAAAGGGTCAATCCCGATGGACATTTGAAGTACCAACCGTGGCGCAAAAAAGTTGCCTTGAGGAGCAATCTGAGGCGGGAGATAAGTGTTCTTCAGCTAGTACCGGTTTTGAATATCAGGTGCTCCTTGCCATGATGGCTGTTGAGTGGGTGGTGATTTTTCTCTCGCTGTTTTTGGACAAATTTGCCTACTCAAGCCGGTCTGAAAACCTTGGGTGGGATTTTCTTGATGGGGAAAACGATATTAAATACCTTGACAGAGGGTGGTACAAGTAGTCCTGTGGCTATTGGTTATGAATTTTTCTAATGGAAGGATTGTAGGCTATGAGCCTGTGTAACTTAGGCCATTATTCGATTTTTGAGTCCGATAATAATAACAATAATGGCTATACATTAACTTTAAAGAACTGTAAGAGAGTAAAAATTGCATTAGAATACCGCTTTTTTCGAAAGAAATAGAATCCAGATTTCAAGTTGAGGCCCATAGTAATTACTAAGAATAAAGAATTCTCAGAATAAATGTTGTTCAAAAAGAGAGTTATTTTTTAATGATTAGGAAATGTTTCGAAAGTGTTCAAGGAGAATGTTTCCAAGCAGCGGTTTTTAATCACATTGTTTGACACATTTACATATACTAAAGCATATAATAGTCTAAATATCCCCTCCCTAGGTCGTGTGAAGGGGAGGCTAGGGGGGTATTAGCCTCCCTCCATGAAATTTTGCCCAACTCATAAAAACGTAGTCAAAATGAATATAAACAAACTTTGATGTGTTCTTTTGTCCCCAGGGGTCTTTGTGTATATAGACCCCTCCCAAGGTTTTGAAAAGGGTAAAAATTGCCCTTCCCCATAGTTTGAAAAATTGAATTCGACTCTTCCCCAATTTCCGTACATTAACACCACTGGTATGCTTATAATTTACACTTGGTAGAAGGTGAGAAGCTGGTACCTACAGGAGCACATACACATGAAAGAGCAATACCAAAAGGAATATATTTTACAGTTTGAATAGGAAGAATAAAAAATACAGAAAAAATACACTCTAATTATTGAAGCTCCCTTAGTTTTTTTTTATCTCCTTCCTATCTTCTAATTTTCGCCCAGTCTAATGTACGACAACCTTTCCATATATCTGATGACAATCGAGATTGCAGGCAGGCAAAATCTACTGCAAAGCAAAGAATACTTGTCCAATCCAATTGGTGAATTCTCTTTCATTTATTTCTGGCCGGTTTTTTTCATATAGTATCTTTTCTCTTATTGTCAACTTCACTTCGAAAACTTTGATTTTTTTTGCTATGAGAACTGAGGACGATTTGGTTGAGGTCGTTGTCGAAACATTTGCTTGTGTTTTGTCTTCATATTTTGGAAAAGGCTAACAAAATCCTTGTTTTCTCACGTATTTGATTTTAATTTTAATTTTTTACAGCCTTTCCTTTCTTGGTTTCATAGCTCATGTATTGCCAGTGTGGTATTAGATTTATACATTTTACACTCTAAGAAGCTGAAAAGTCGCATCAAACAATATAAAAAATTAGGCATGAACAGTATTTTTCAAATTTTTAAGCATCTTCATGGAGTACTGACAGAAATAAATTTTGTTATATAAGGCATTAAAAAAAGAGAATTAACTCTGAAAGTGCTATGACTGAAAGGCTTTTATTTGTTTAAAGAAGGCTATTCATTTAAATTGAAAGGCAAATATTAAATTCAAAGGCATATATTTTATTTTTTGAGATACTAAAACTTCAACTAAAAGCAAAAATTTTTTTTTTATCCCCTTATAAGAAGACGCTTTCTTTGCATCCAGGAGAAAGCTACTTTATTGCTCAGAAGATCAATGTGGATTTCTAAAGAAAGTTATGCTGGATTGATTTTCAGAAAGCACTATGATTCGATTAGAAATTTATTTGATGAAAATGCATCAAGAAATGACAAGTGAGTGATTAATTTGAATTTAATGGAGAGCCATGAATAGACTGCAGTGAATGGGCATTTTGTGATTTTTTTTTTATCCAATGAAATTAACC